>NW_019942891.1:292824-301360 GCF_002910315.2 Salvelinus sp. IW2-2015 | reverse complement strand
TGTGGATTATAGACATCATGGGGACCTTGTTGTGGATTATAGACATCATGGGGACCTTGCTGTGTACAGGGTTGGGGAGTTACGGATTACATATAATCCGTTAAATGTAAGGGAATACACAAAAAATGGTAACTGTAATCCGTTATGTTACCAGCAAAAWATTGTAATCAGATTACAGATACTTTAGAAAAACTAGATGGTAACTTCTTGGATTACTTTTAAATTCAGAAAGGATGTTTGTGAAAAAAAATCTTTGACACTTCTCTGTTTTCTCAATGAATTTCAAATCAACATTTTAAAAAAGCCACAAGTTTTAAATTTGCTACACCTCAGAGAGATGGACCACAAGTAAGAGACCACTATGATCACACACCAAATGTGTTTGGTGGCTTTTGTAGGCTACAGTCCAAGCTATGTCTTCCAATGGCGCGCTAGAAATAATGAGGTTTGAGAGAGTACGAGATACGAAGAGAGAGCCTAGCCCTGTAAATGATCTGACTCTCCGAAAGAGAGAAGACGAAGAGCAGGCTGACCTGCCGGGAAACATAAGCAATCAGACTTGAAAGGAGAGAGACGAGCGGACTGTGGGAAAAAGTGACTTCTGAAAGAAGAGAGAGAGAGAGGGAAAGCTGCGGGAAGAAAGTGCTCTGAAGGAGAAGAAGAGAGAGGGGAAGACTGCGGGAAAAAGTGACTGAAAGGAGAGAGAGAGGGAGCTGCCGGAAAGTGGACTCTGAATAAGAGAGAGAGAGAGAGAAGGGACTGCGGGTAAAAAGTGACTGAAAGGAGAGAGAGAGAAGGAGCTGGCGGGAAAAAGTGACGAAAGGAGAGAAGAGAGAGCTGCAAGAAAACGGAAGAAATCGAGGTGCCACAATAACAACCATCCGCACTACTTCGGCCTATCAACCGAGTAAATTCCCCAGGTAAGCTCTGCTCGGCTCCAGCAAATATTGACTTTACTTAAACCACGGGAATGAAACCTGTAAGCAAAACTTAGCTGTTGGCCCTGGCGAGTGTAGGGACGTTCGCTAGGGAACGCAGGGGAAATTGTTTTTTAGATTACATTTTTGGGCGAAAGGTGTTCCACTCAGAGACTCCAAGCTTTGCTCCTCAGAGGTAGTTGTATTTTTTTTGGGGGGGGGGGGGTTTGGGGTTTTTTTGTCCCCCCCCAGTTTTCATTGCCATCAGCTTGTTCAAAGCACACAGTACGTCCCTCTAAATGGCACTATAATTACCTATAACAAATAAGGCGCACTAAAATAGGTCATAACAATAGGGATAGGGTGCAGTTAAATAGAGAAGGGTGCCATTGGTTCATAGGCCCAGGTTAAAAAGTATGCAGCAAAATAGGGAAAAGCAGTGCACTACATATGGGAATAGGGTGCCATTCGGAACATACTAACAGAGAGGCAGCAGGTGGAAGCCTCTGATGTTAGCACACTCCATGTTAAAGCTTGGGCTGTGAAATCTATCTTTTCCAAACCAATCGCGTTTATAATCGGGTCTCCTCAGGGCTTAACCGTGTGTAAAGGGAAGACGCCAGGTTTATGCTCGAGTAAATGCCACTGCTACCATAAGAGAGTGGAATTGGTGGTGCTTCCAAGCTCAAAAAAAAGGGTTTGGTGTAACAAAAAACTTATTCAAGATAGATGCCCGGGGTTTTAAAAGCCTAACATCTGAGAAAGGAAAAGGCAGCATAGTCGCTGGAAAGGACTTGAATAAGTTTCAATGTGTTTAATTTCTTTTTTATAGCCTGCAAGAAGTCGAGCAAAAACGGACGCGTGTTTTCCCGGCGTCGCCTCCGCCAGCGTAAGCCACGGAGTCTTAATCCTTCCTAACACACAAACTATGAGAAGTAGGAATCATCCCACAAATATTAGGCGATGCTCTGCTTTGGTTTTCATTGCTACCCCTGTCAGGCAAAAACATTTGAATACTTTTTTTTTTTTTATAAAATGCACTTGAAATTGATGTGTTTTTCCATCTTTGTCAAAACATTGGATTGGTGAATGACTCTGTCAAAGAACTCTGCAAAATCCTCGTCAATATTTTGTTGTTGATAAACAACACCACTCCAGTTGGAGATATTTGTCATCACAGAGAGGGTTCGTTGGATCAGAACCAGACACAGCAGAGAGGAGTTCTGTTGGTCAGAACCATACACACAGCAGAGGAGTTCTGTTTGGTCTGAACGCAGACACACAGAAGAGGGGTTCTGTTGGTCAGAACCAACACACAGAGAGGAGTTCTGTCTGGTCTGAACCAGACAACAGAGAGGGGTCTGTTGGTCAGAAACCAGACAATACACAGAGAGGGGTTTGTTGGTCAGAACAGACACCAGAGAGGAGTTCTGTTGGTCGACCGAGACACACAGAGAGGAGTTCGTTGGTCAGAAACCAGACAACACAGAGAGGAGTTCCTGTTGGTCAGAAACCAGACACACAGAGAGGTAGTTCTTGTTGCGTCAGATACCAGACACAATAGAGGGGTTTTCTGTTGGTCAGAACCAGACACACAGAGAGAGAGTTCCCTGTTGGTCTGAAACCAGAACAACACAGAGAGGAGTTCTGTTGGTCAGAACCAGACCACAGAGAGGAGTTCTGTTGGTCAGAAACCAGACACACAGAGAGGAGTCTGTTTGGTCAAAGGACCGCAGACACACAAAAGAAGGTTCTGTGTCAGAACCAGACACACAGAAGAGGAGTTCTGTTTGGTACAGAACCAAGACCACACAGAGAGGATTCTGTTGGTCAAACTCAGAACACAGAGAGGGTTCCTGTTGTCACGAACCAGACACCACCAGAAGAGGGTTCTGTTGGTCAGAACCAGACACACAGAGAGGAGTTCGTTGGTCAGAACCAGACACACCCAGAGAGGAGTTCTGTTGGTCACGAAACCAGACAGACACAGAGAGGCAGTTTCTGTTGGTCATAGAACCAGAACACACAGGAGAGGAGTTTGTTGGTCCAGAACCAGACACACAGAGAGGAGTTCTGTTGTCTGAACCAGACACACAGAGGCGTTCTGTGGTCCAGAACCCCCGACACACAGGAGGAAGTTCTGTTGGTCAGAACCAAAGACACACAGAGAGGAGTTACTGTTGGTCAGACCAGACCATCATCAGAGAGGAGTTCCGTTGGGCAGAACCAAGATCAACAGGGAGGGGTTCTGTTGGTCCCTGAACCAGACCCACAGAGAGGATTCTGGTTGGGTCAGCAACCAGAACACACAGAGCGGAGTTATGTTGTGTCAGAACCAAACACACAAGAAGCGAATTCTGTTTGGTCCAGAACCAGATACACAGCGAGAGTTTCTGTTGGTCAGAACAGACACACAGAGAATGAGTTCTGTTGGTCAGAACCAGACACACAGAGAGGAGTTCTTGTGGCAGTAACCAGACACACAGAGAAGAGTTCTGTTGGTCAGAACCAGACACACAGAGAGGGGTTCTGTTGGGTCAGAACCATGACACACAGAGAGGGGTTTCTGTTTGTCAGAACCAGACACCACAGGAGGAAGTTCTTCTGTTGGTCAGAACCAACACACAGAGAGGGGTCTGTTGGTCAGAACCAGACACAAGCCAGAGATGGAGTTCTGTTGGGTCAGAAACCAGACCACACAGAGAGGGGTTCTGTGGTCAAGAACCAACACACCAGAGACGGAGTTCTGTTAGTCTGAACCAGACAGACACAAGAGGTTTCCTGTTGGTACAGAAACCAGAAACACTCCAGAGAGGAGTTCTGTTGGTCAGCACAGCCCACAGAGAGGGGTTCTGTTGGTCCAGAACCAGACACACAGAGAGGAGTTCTGTTGGTCAGGAACCCAGACACACAGAGAGGATCTGTTGGTCACAACCAGACACAACAGAGAGGGTTTCTGTTCGTCAGAACTGCAGACACACAGAGAAGGAGTTTTGTTGGTCAGAACCAGACACCAGAGAGGGGTTTCTGGTTGGTCAGACCAGAACACACAAGAGGAGTTCTGTTGGTCAAACAAAGACACCATCAGAGGATGAAGAAAGTCACTTGAATTCCATCTATATATATTTTAAATTCGACATTTTTTTTCAACGTTTTTCCACATTTTTTCCAATAACCATGAAAAATAAAAAAAAAACATGCTTCTCGGAACACGTGTGAGTTTCAACATGGAATTTTTTATTTTCCCACCGTCTCAGAAAAGTGGTTTCCACAACGTATGACAGTGTAAATTTAGGTACTTATGGAGTTTTCCCACATGTATTTAAATATGCCTTTTTTGTACCCTTGCAGGATTAGACCCCACTATTTTCAAACAGGCCCACATGAATACTGGCACACAACCCAATCCCCCCATCAGAACACGTCAACAATGAAAGTGAGAATTGATATATTTTTTTGTATAATTACAATGTTAGAGTTAATTATACAATATACCATGTATCTGCTAGTGATTATCACGTTTTTGATTAATACTCTACTCACATTAGAAAACGTGGTGTTAAATGTGAAATCAAATGTAATAACATGTGAACCTACAGATATGCCATCCACACTGGGGAGATAAAATTCACCTTTCATGCTGACATAACCTAGAAGATCAAGGCCAACTCTTTTACAACTGGGGTTGCTTACCAAGGTAGAACAAGGAGCTCACATCTTTGACATAAATTACCATATTAAAAAAATCTATGCAAGACCATGCATGGTTGTCTAAACAATGATCAACAAAATTTAGACAGAGTCTGGTTTTTTGGAGCAAATATAACTTGCAAATATTGTACCAATACAGGTGTGGAAAGCTCTTAGAGACTTACCCAGAAGACTCACAGCTGTAATCACTACCAACGGTGCTTCCTACAAAGTATGACTCAGGGATGTGAATACTTATAGTAACAATGAGATATTTTCTGTATTTCATTTTGAAGCTGTGCTGCTGGGGCTGAGTGTGGGCTCGGCTCAACACTGAACAATGTTATATTTTTGGGGGCTGGTGAACCGTCTGGAAGGACTTTGTAGGGGTGTGGGCATCAGGGGGCCGGGGGTTCTTGTTACAGTGCGACTAGTAGAGGGGGAGGGCCTCTGGTTCAAAACTTAATAGGTCCGTTTAAAAATTAAGTAAAGTTTGTTCTTTACGATGATGGTACTATTGGGCCAGTTAAGGTATTCACTTTCTCATCAACAGAATGTCTGAGCAGCCACAATTAAACTAGAACAGTGTTGCTCAGACACGTAACTCCTCTTGCTGCAACGACAGCAAGCTCTGCCTGCCGCCGACCGCGGATGAGCAGGGCAAATGGGCATCCTATTCCCGTTTAGCCGCACTATTTTGCCATGGCCCTTCCCTGGTCAAAAGTAGTGGCTACTGCATAGGGAATAGAGTGCCCATGTGGGGCCACAGCCAGAGAGGAGACCAATCAAATCTCATATTTCATGAGGTTTTCAGTGCTGTAATTACATTCCTCTCCCCAGTGGCAAAACAGCTGGCTAACCCCAGCATAGAACATCTACAAGCAGAGCTAGCTGTGGATGAATAGAATGCATTGGGGACCTTGCTGTGGATATGATAGAATTCTGGGGACCTTGCTGGTGATTATAGAACATCATGGGGACCTTGCTGTAGATTATAGACATCAATGGGGACTTGCTGTAGATTATAAGACATCATGGCGGACCCTTGCTGGTGGATTATAGACATCATGGGGACCTTGGCCTGTAGATTATAGAGCACCATGGGGACCTTGCTGTGGATTGGTTTTAAAAACAAGAAATTTAATCATGGGAACCTGCTGGTAGATTGTAGACCATCATGGTGGACCTTGCTGTGTTGTCAGACATCATAGGGGACCTTGCTGTAGATTATAGACATCATGGGGACCATTGCTGTGGATTGGTAGAATATCATGGGACCTTGCTGTAGATTGAACATCATGGGGACCTTGCGTTTAGATTGTAGACATCATGGGGACCTTGCTGTGGAATTGTAAGATATCAATCGGGGCTTGCTCGTAGATTGTAGAGCATCATGGGGACCTATGCTGTAGATTTGTAGACATCATGGGGACCTTGCTGTAGATTGTAGACATCATGGGACCTTTCGCTGTAGGTTGTAAGACATCATGGGACCTTGTGTGGATTAATAGAACATCATGGGGACCTGCTGTAGATATAGACATCATGGGACCTTGTGCCTGGGATTAGTAGAACATCAATGGGGACCTTTGGCCTGTAGATTATAGACATCATGGGGACCTTGCTGTAAGATTATAGACATCATGGGGAACTTGTTTGAGATTAAAAATAGACATCAATGGGGACCTTGCTGTAGATTATAGACATCATGGGGACCTTGCTGTAAACGATTATACACATACTGGGGACCTTGCTGTAGATTATGACATCATGGGACCCCTTGCTGTAGATTATCAAGACATCATGGGGACCTGCCTGTAAGATTATCAAGACATCAATGGGACCTAGCTGTAGATTATAGACCATCATGGGGACCCTTGCGTAAGATCATAGAAACCATGGGGAACTTGCTGTAGATTATAGAATTCATGGGGACCTTGCTGTGGAAACATCAGATTTTGATTAAGACATCATGGGGACCTTGCTGTGGATTGTAGACCATCTGGGGACCTTGCTGTAGATTTATAGACATCAACTTGTGTGCAAGCCATGCTTGCTGGGTTTAGATTCATGACCTGTTAGACATCAGGGACCTTGCTGTAGATATGTAGACTCATCGGGGACTCTGCGTAGATTTCATAGGACATCATGGGGACCTTGCTATAGATTATAGACATCATGGGGACCTTGCCTGTTAGATTGTAGACATCATGGGGACCTTTGCTGTGGATTATAGACATCATGGGGACCTTGCTGTAGATTATAGACACATGGGTACCATTGCTGTATGATTATTAACCCATGGACCTTGCCTGTAGATTATCAACATTATGGGGACCCATTGCTGTAGATATAGCCATCATGGGGACTTGCGGTAGGATTATAGACATCATGGGGACCTTGCGTAGATTATCAGAACATCATGGGGATCCTTGCTGTGGATTATAGAATCATGGGACACTGCTATAGATTATAGGACATCCAATGGACCTTGCTGTAATTATAGAATGATGGGACCTGCGTGGATTAAGACATCATGGGACCTTGCGTAGATTTACGAACATGGGGACCTTTGCTGTTGGATTAGTTAGACATCCATGGGCCTTGCTGTGGGTTGATAGACATCATGGGACCTTGCTTGTGGAGTTTTAGACATCATGGACCTTGCTGTGATTATAGACATCATGGGGACCTTGCTGTAGCATTAAGCTGGACTCTAATTAACATGGGGACTTGCTGTGATTATAGGACATCATGGGGACCTTTGCTTTCGTAGATATAGACCATCATGGGGACCTTGCTGTAGATTATAGGACATCATGGGGACCTTGCTGTAGATTATAGACATCAATGGGGACCTTCGCTGGATTATAGACATCATGACCTTGCTGTGTGGAATTATAAGACATCATGGGGACCTTTTGTGAGAATATAGACATCATGGCCTCATTTACATGGGACCTTGCTGTGGATTATAGACATCATGGGGACCTGCTGTGGCATTATTAGACATCATGGTACCTTGTTGTGGATTATAGACATCATGGGGACCTTGCTGTGTACAGGGTTGGGGAGTTACAGATTACATATAATCCGTTAAATGTAAGGGAATAACACAAAAAATGGTAACGTATCCGTTAATGTACCAGCAAAATATTGTATCAGATTTACAGATACTTTAGAAAAACTAGTATGTAACTTCTTTGAATTAACTTCTTAAATTCAGAAAGGATGTTTGTGAAAAAAATCTTTGAACTATTCTCTGTTTTTCTCAATGAATTTCAAATCAAACATTTTAAAAAAAGCCAAGTGTTTACATTTGCTCAGCCTCAGAGAGATGGACCACAAGTAGAGACCAACTATGATCACACAACCCAACATGTGTTTGGTGGCTTTTGTAGGCTACAGTCCAAGCCTATGTCTTCCAATGCGCAAGCTTCTTCGCATCCAAAGATTATCCAATCTTTGAATAAAACGCTTGGACGGTAAGGAAGACAGCAGGGGTGTAGTCACGCGATACGGATAATCATTATTACTTGATACTACATAACTTAGCGCTATTGATGTGAATCACACGGCTGCTCTCATTAGCTCTTTAGCGCCTTACGGATCTGTGTGTTTTCGTGGATGGAGTTAAAAATATCTACATTTGAACCAAATATAGTTGAATTCGAATAGAATTTAAGCTGCCTATCAATCATTGTTTTTGAAACAGTGGACACCAGCTGAAAAATTCGTTCTTGCAAACAGCTGAATATGAGGATCCCAGCCTATGGATATAAAAATGGGCTTTGTACTCGTCAACTATTTCATGGTGAATTATAAAAAATAATCCACAGGCCCTAAAATGATCAGTAAAAAAACCAAATAAATGAATCAAAACTCACACACTTTGAATATGCCTCTTAATAAGGGGGGAAATAATCTAA
>NW_019942891.1:291938-292799 GCF_002910315.2 Salvelinus sp. IW2-2015 | reverse complement strand
AAAGTAACTGAATGTAATCAGATTACGCTAGTGAGTTTGGGGTAATCCAAAAGTTACATTACGGATTACAATTTTGGACATGTAACTAGTAACTGTAATGGATTACATGTAGAAAGTAACTTAGCCAACCCTGGCTGAGGATTACAGACATCATGGGGACCTTGCTGCCTCCTACTGAAAGGCTGTCACCCATTGGAGAACATAAATGCTGTTACGTGGCTTTGGCATTGAAGAATAATCAATACCATCGGCCAAGGACTAATGTGGGACACTGGTGATTGACCTGGGAAAACGTCTAGCTAGCAACGTCTAGTTCAAAGGCCTCGTTCAAAAGCTGCTGTGTAAGAAATGCAAAAAAAAKACAGCCGTAACACGACCGGTACAATTCCCTACTTGTGCAAGTCAGGTTCTTGGTACTTTGTTCTCCCAGAGAGAAAGAGAGAGAGAGAGAGAGAGGACACCCTATTGATCCAACCAGCCCTGTCAGACTAAACTAGCTGTAATGCCTCACAACAAGCAATGTGGTGGTTTACAAAGTCACCACTTTTTGGTAGTCCGTGTGAAACTTTAGGATTTATTTCTGAGCAGCAACATGCGGCGCTGTACAGAGTAAATCAATATCCCACCTGGACAGGTTATTAAATGGGGAGGGGAAAACCTTCTGCCATCCCAGACATTATTATTTTTTCTGCCACAAAGAAACAATCATTTCTTTCGTTCTCCCCACCCAGGTTCCAGCAATGAGACTGAGAATGGCTATTTCAGCAGAGTAGTATAAATTCCATTGGAACCTAAGGCACATTCGGATTGTAGGTTTCAGCCACCTATATATATAAGTAATATAAGTAATAACTAAATATA
>NW_019942891.1:280109-290482 GCF_002910315.2 Salvelinus sp. IW2-2015 | reverse complement strand
ATATATATATATATATATATATATATTGATTCCACGCAAGCAATTACTCACCGGCTGCAATGCTAGTGATGAAAGGAGAAGTTGGAGACGAGCCCTTTGATATTAGAGGCAGGACCAACCATGCAGTGTCCTGAAGCCTATTTATGTTTTAGGAAGATGCTGTGTAACAAATTGATACTGTATAACACAGCCCTGTATAGCCATTCAACTTCTGGGAAAAGAGACCATGGAGAGAACACAATTAACAAGTCTTGTGTTTCATAAAAAAAATAAAAAATAAAATGTAACCTTCATTTAACTAGGCAAGTCAGTTAATTAAGAACAAATTCTTATTTTACATTGACGGCCTACCCCAGACGACGCTGGGCCAATTGTGCGCCATCCTGTGGGACTCCCAATCACGGCCGGATGTGATACAGCCCGGATTCAAACCAGGGTGTGTGGAAACGCCTCTTGCAATGAGATGCAGTGCCTTAGACCGCTCCGTCACTCGGGGTGCCGTTGTTCAAGTCTTGCATGGCTGTTTAATCCACAAAAACTAGACTGAATTGACTTTTCAAATGGATTTCCAAGTATCAGCAACACTTCAGAACAAAAAGACCAGTACAAGGGAGCGAGTGAGTCATACCTTCTGTCCTAGTTAGAAATGCATAAAAATGCAAAAAATATCAAATGAAATAAACAATTCGTCCCTATTGTAATCAGATGAGAATGAGGTTACAAGATGGTGAAATATTTAACAAGGTTTCATGTCTTACACATTCTCTGCCTAGGTGTCACAAACACTACCTCCTCTGCTGCCAAACCCATATGTGTGTGTGTGTGTGTGCTGTGTGTGTGTGTGTGTGTGTGTGTGTGTTGGTGTGTGTGTGTTGGTGTGGTTGGTGTGTGTGTGTGTGGTGTGTGTGTGTGTGTGTGTGTGTGTGTGTGTGTGAGTGAGTATCACAGGTTGACTTCATAACACGTGGTCCGCAGGGTGTGGGGGGACTTGCGGGCACGGGTTTAAGGTCATGAAATTTTGTGTGGATGAAGAGCGGGTTGAATAAAGAGAAAACACATAATGTTTAATTATTCATATCTATAGGCTACATTGAGTTTTCCTTTCATAATTTGTTATCTGCCGTTAGTGTGTAGCTTAAGCCTAAGCTTTAGGTCCTAACTGTACCGTGCCAAATACACACCAATTGCCAAATGCTTTTGGGAACTTGGGCATAAAAAGTGAATGTCAATCCGCTGAGGCCAGCCTGGTCTCATAGACTAGACGTAACATAGTAAATGTAAATCTGCGAACACTCCAATTAGTATGATATGTCGTGTTTGGAATGGTTACAGATGTCAGATGGTTCCTTAACAACAAGCTACGCTGTGTTTTGGTWTATTGCACTTGTGATTTCATGAAATTAAAWAWWWWWWTGTAATTTTTTTTMAATTTGGCGCTCTGCAATTCAGCGGATGTTGACGAAWAWGATCCCGCTAAAGGGATCTGTGCGCCAAGATTAAYGCAAAAAAAAAACTAAAGTAGGGTGGTTTGTCGGGGTGGATGGTTAGGCGTGTAACACGAATGTCTAGCAACCTAAAGGTTGTGAGTTGGAATCTCATCACTGACAATTTTAGCTATTTAGCACCTTTTCAACTACTTACAACTTTTTAGCTACCTTGCAACTACTTAACATGTTAGCTAAACCTAACCTTATCCCTTTTAGCTAACCCTTCCCCTAACCCTGAACGTAAACCCTTTAACATAACTCCTAAACATAACCCTAACTTGAACCCTTAAGCCTAACCCCTAGCCTAGCTAATGTTAGCCAGCTAGCTGACGTTAGCCACCTAGCTAAAATTCATAACATATCACGTGTATTGTAAATTCATAATATATTGTACATTTTCATGTTAGTAAACTTTGACCAATTCGTTACATATCATACAAAATGGGTGATGGACATCRACAAATMAYTACATACCATACGGAATGTAACATATCTGTCACACCTGCTCCCACTGTTCCCCCCCTGGCGCTCGAGGGCACCAGGCTCCCCAGCATTACGCACTCCTGCCACCATCAGTACGCACACCTGCCTTTCCCCGTCACGCGCATCAGCGTATTATTGGACTCACCTGGACTCAATCACCTGTTTATTACCTTCCTTTATTTGTCAGTTCCTCATCTCTGTTCCCTGCTGTTGCTTTTATTGTCAAATGTCGTTGTTTTGCCTGTGTGCTGACTCTGTGCCTGTCTTGTTTCCTGTCTGTTACTTATTAAATGTTGACTACCTGCTTCTCGTCTCTGGCATCGGTCCTTACAGAATGCAGCAGCCACCAAACGAAGCATCGGGGAGTGCTGGCTTTCCGGTTGGTGGAGACATCGGGTCCGGGGGCCACCACCGATGGAACCGGGGGTGCCTAAGCCAGCTCGTCGGGCTGTCACACCCTAGTTGGCTCGCGAGGTTTCTTGCCCCGGTTGGCTTGGAAGGCGCCCATCCCACGTCAGGCCTCAGCCGGATCGTCAGGTTTTTATGCCCAGCCAGCTCGTCAGGCTGCTACACCCCCGCTGGATCATCGGGCTCCCACGCCTCAGCCAGTTCGTCAGGCTCATATGCCTCAGCCAGCTAGCCAGGCACCCACACCTCTGCCGGTTTGTCGAGATTCCACGCCCAGCCGGCTTGTCCAGCGCCCATGCCTCGGCCGGCTCTTCAGGCTCGCCCAGGTGGGATGCCGGGTGGCGCCCCCAGAGGGGGGGGTGGGGGATACCGTCATGCTCCCGCTGTTCCCTCCTGGTGCGCAAGGGCATCAGGCTCCCCAGCATTACACACAAATAATTAAGACGACTCCTTTGTCTTGATTACATCGAGGGAGAGGTTGTTGTCCTGGCACCACAAGTCCAGGTCTTTGACCTTCTCCTTATAGGCTGTCTCATCGTTGTTGGTAATCAGGCCGACCACTGTTGTGTTATCGGCAAACTTGATGATGGTGTTGGAGTGCCTGGCCATGCAGTCATGAGTGAACAGGGAGTACAGGAGGGGACTGAGCACGCAACCCTGAGGGGCCCCCGTGTTGAGGATCAGTATGTCGGATGTGTTGTTCCCTACCCTTACCACCTGGGAACGGCCCATCAGGAAGTCCAGGATCCAGTTGCAGAGGGAGGTGTTTATGGAATCCTCCACCAAGTTTCACAGTGGGTGTGGGACCTGGAGAGGCCTACAAGCCACAGTGTGTCGCACCCACTGAGAAATTTGGTGGAGGATTGGTGATGATCTGGGGGTGCTTCAGCAAGGCTGGAATCGGACAGATTTGTCTTTGTGAAGGACGCATGAATCAAGCCACGTACAAGGTTGTCCTGTAAGAAAACCTGCTTCCTTCTGCTCTGACAATGTTCCCCAACTCTGAGGATTGGTTTTTCCAGCAGGACAATGCTCCATGCCACACAGCCAGGTCAATCAAGGTGTGGATGGTGGACCACCAGACCCTGTCGTGGCCAGCCCAATCTCCAGACCTGAACCCCATTGAAAACCTCTGGAATGTGATCAAGAGGAAGATGGATGGTCACAAACCATCAAACAAAGCCGAGCTGCTTGAATGTTTGCGCCAGGAGAGGCATGAAGTCACCCAACATCAATGTGAAAGACTGGTGGAGAGCATGCCAAGACGCATGAAAGCTGTGATTGAAAATCAGGCTTATTCCACCAAATATAGATTTTCTGAACTCTTCCTAAGTTTAAAACATTAGTATTGTGTTGTTTAAAAATGAATATTGACTTATTTTCGTTGCATTATTCGAGGTCTGACKACACTGGATTTGTGTTATTTTGACTTAAATTTTCTGCAAATAAATGCTCTAAAACAATGTTTTATTTGGAATTTGGGAGAAATGTTGTCAGTAGTTTATAGAATAAAATGTAAATGTTAATTTTACCCAAACACATACCTCTAAATATTAATACCAGAGAAACTGATAATTTTGCGTTGGTCTCTTAATTTTTTTCCAGAGCTGTATATACACACACACCGATCTAACACAGGTCTCCTTGAGACTTTACAGAAAACAACATAACTTCCATGCTATCTCTCACACCATAGGATGTAGGATTAGTTCCTGCCTTGTGTCACAACTGCAGTAGGACAGAGTGTGGMGATCTTGAAATGGGGAGAAATGATTCAGCTTGGTTTAGTCTGATGCCATACAGTCCCCATGGTACAATGATTAGGTTGGTGTCAGCTTTAGGGAAGGAAGGGCATTGGACAGGATTGCTATGTTAGTATGTGTTTTCTGTCATGCAACACGTGTTTAACGTGTCCCACCCCTTCTTTCTTTTTACATCCTCTCTCTTCCTTTTCTCTTCTGGAGATTCTGAAGGAAACATTCAGTCACTTCCACAGACTTCCGTTTTTGGTCGCCAAGCAGCCTTTTTAGAGAGACCCGAATATCCGAAAAATATCTGCAGGCTCTTATTTTCCTTCTACAATATTCCCTCCCCACAAAGCTTTTACATCAGGCCGTATGAAGCTACAATTCATTATGCCTTATAAAAGGCTATGGCAGTGTGATGAATGGGACAGTCTGGCTCGTGTATCTCTTTCCCTGAGATGAAGCAAAATGATGTKATTAATTATTAAACGCAATTCAAAACGGCTCAGAGTCTTTTCTATGAAGAATGTTAATTGAGATGGAAATGGAGAGAACAATATATTGCAAAAAAAAAATAATACACAAGTCTTCATATTCMTCCTTTCTTAGAAAAGAGATTTCTGATTCATGAATAATCATGTTACAAAATGGCATGTGAATATTGATGTTGCTAATGACGCTAAAAGATCTGTTTTCAATTTGGGAGTGTTTTGTGACACTGCAAGATAAAAACATCAACTGGAAGACAACCCCAAAAATATATTTAATTTCACGTGTGTGCTTTGCGGGATTAGAATGAGCCAAGAGGGCCGAATCTGGAACTCTCTTCCAATTTATRATACATTTCTCTCAATCTCAGGATATTGACTAATCTATTAAAAATATGGCTGTCATACATTTCAAAAATGTAATCAATTTAATCACAGGATTTGCTGTGATTAATCACAATTAATTGCAAATTCTACATTTTGCTTAGATTGAGCATAACATAAATATAAAAAGCATTACAAGAATATTGACATCTTGATTTTGTCCAAAGTAACAGTTGAAGAGCAAAATCAGGGAAATTGATTTAAAATAAAACACAAACTAACATTTAAGAGCTAAAACATTTATAACAGAAATAAAAATAAATACCCGAAACACAACAATCTTGTTCTCATTGACTTGCATAAGAAGTGAGCTAACTGGCTAGCTACCTAGCTTGGCTACACTCATGTAAAATGTGAGCTAACTGGATAGCTACCTAGCTTGGCTACACTCATGTAAAATGTGAGCTAACGGGATAGCTACCTAGCTTGGCTACACTCATGTAAAAAGTGAGCTAACTGGATAGGCTACCTTAGCTTGGCTACACTCATGCTAAAATGTGAGCTAACTGGATAGCTACCTAGCTTGGCTTCACTCATGGTAAAAAGTGAGCTAACTGGATAGCTACCTAGCTTGGCTACACTCATGTAAATGTGAGCTAACTGGATAGCTACCTAGCTTGCGCTAAACGACTCATGTAAAAAGTGAGCCTAACTGGATAGCTACCTAGCTTGGCTAACATCATGTAAAATGTGAGCTACTGGATAGCTACCTAGCTTGGCTAACTCATGTAAGAAGTGAGCTAACTGGATAGCTACCTAGCTTGGCTACATCTCATGTAAAATGTGAGCTAACTGGGATAGCTACTAGCTTGCTACACTCATGTAAAAGTGAGCTAACTGGATGCTACCTAGCTTGGCTCACTCATGTAAAAGTGAGCTAACTGGATAGCTACCTAGCTGCTACACTCATGTAAAATGTGGCTAACTGGATAGCTACCTAGCTTGGCTACACTCATGTAAAATGTGAAAATCTCACTTTTTTTTTTTTCTCGGGTCAAAACAATGAAATTATAAATTAAATTTACCAGAAAACTCAACACAGTTTAGTTCAACATGTTATCTCTAGAGCTGTATTTCAAGCAAAACCACACGTACAAACCTCGGAAAAACAAGATTAAAAAAATAAATAATGAGGCACGAAGAGTTAGCTTCTTTGTTCTTTTCACTGGCCTCCTTCCAAGGACCAACGTACGAAGAAGAGAGGCGTGCCTGCAGCAGTAATTCTCCGAATGTCTCCCCCTAGTGGTCGTATACATGTCATGCAACAATAGAGTGGATGGTTCAGAAATAAGAAATTATTATTTTTAACGCAGTTCTAATTTTTATAATCAGGTAGGCGAAGTAACCTTTTTACACAATGGCATTACAGAATTTGCAATTCCACATGTGGAACTATTGCCAGTACAACACAATAACACCACCTTGAACAATAACASTATTTTACCCACACATGTGAACTTGCAATTCCACGTGTGAAAGTTAGATTTCCACATGTGAATGTTTCTAATATGTACAACTGGAAAATTACATTTTGTGAGAGTTAGATTTGCATATGTGGAGCTTTTTTTGTTTTACATGTGAAACTGCATGTTTGATTTTCACATGTAATTTTTTTTCACATGTGAACTTGCAATTTACATGTGAGGTGAAAACATGTTATTCTCCTCACATGAGAAAAGATGGTGTTACCATGTGAAAATATAGTTTCACGTGACATTGAAGCTCAACATGTGAAAACAGCAATTTCACTCATGAAAATGTGATTTTCACATGTGAAACTTCAAATTTCACGTGTTTTTTGTAAGATAATTTTTTTCCATTTAATACAATATATCTGGAGGGGGAAAAATGCTATCTTCCAAGTACTTCAGGCAGTCTTCTCCCCACCTCTCCCCTCCTTACCCCTCCCTTGGAGAGTCAACCCCTCATGATGGGGTTGACTTTGCAGTCGGGCTGGCTCCCTGCCTATAGCCTTATTTTTATCCTCCAAATATTAGAAGTCCATTTGGATTCATAATTCATTGGAGGGTAGCAGTAGGAGGTAGGGGGCAGAGTAGGGGTAGAGGGGTGTAGGGGACATATGGTGTGCTCTGCGTGTGGTGAAATATTAAAAAGCCGTGTCAGTGCTGAGGCCACGGTCCCACCAGGTGGGAGGAAGAGATCTTATGGACAACGAGACAGAGAGAGAGAGAGAGAGGGAGAGTAGAAGAGAATCAGACAGAGAGAGAGACAGAGAGAGAGAACAGAGAGAGAGAGAGAGAGAAGAGAGAGAGGACAGAGAGAGAGAGAGAGAGAGAGAGAGAGGGAGAAGACGGAGAGAAGAGACAGAGAGAGAGACAGGAGAGAGAGAGAGAGAGAGGGAGAGAGAGACGAAAGACAGAGAGAGAGACAGAGAGAGAGACAGAGGGGAGAGAGAGGGAGAGAGAGAGACAGAGGAGAGAGAGAGAGAGAGAGAGAAGAGAAGAGAGAGAGAAGGGGGAGAGAGAGAGAAGACAGAGAGAGAGACAGAGAGAAGACAGAGACAGAGAGAAGAGAGAGAGAGAGAGAGAAGACAGAGAGAGAGAGAGAGGAGAGGAGAGAGAGAGAAAGACAGAGAGAGAGACAGAGAGAGAGACAGAGACAAGAGAGAGAGAGAGACAGAGAGAGAGAGAGCTCTGAGCACTCCCCTGATTTCACCTCTCAGTGGAATAACCTGACGCCCTCTAAGTCTCTAACTTTACTGTTATGTCTTCACCCAAAGACATATGAGACCCAGAGGATTATAGCCAAAGCTCTGCTACTACATAAACCCTCTACTACATATACCTGTACTACATATACCCTCTACAATATAATCTGTAGTACTACTATACTGTATACCCAGTACTACATAATCACCCTTACTACATATACCATGTACTGCATATCCCTTTATACATATACCTGTACTAATATACCCTACTACATATATACCCTCTACTACATATACCCTCTACTACATATACCTCTCCTACATATACCCTCTACTAATATACCTGTACTATATATACCTTACTACATATACCCCCTCTACTTACTACATTATACCCTGTACTACATATACCTGTACTACATTTATACCCTCTACTACAATATACCTGTCTACATATTACCCTCTTTCAATATACCTCTCCTTGATTAAAAATAAATAATAATAATAATAATTAGCCATCAGCGTTGAGCTGAGCTCAACTGTGGGTTGTCCTGGTGCAGCAAACTCCCTCCAAGGGAGGCAGTTTGATTTGGCTTCACACCAATTGAAATCACATATAACAAACCCATTTTTAAATATAAAATATAAACAAACCAATGCTGTGTTGATGTCCTGCAGTAGCTAAGCCATGGATGGAGATGTGGATTGGGATGGGATCTGAACTGGTTTTGATAATCTCTGTACAGGCCAATGATAAATTGGTTTTCTGATCTAACATTAAATTGATATGTTGTGCCACTGGCCTGAAACGTCTGAAGCTCAAATATGTAGCCTAACACACAGATAGTACCATGGACAACCACATGATATTTATCAACATTGATTTGACTAAATTGTTTTTTTTAGTTCTTTAAGTTAGTGTTCATGTGCTGAGGTAAGAAATCATATGATGGCTTACAGTAAAACATCTTAAAAGACCAAACAGTAAAATGCTTCTCTCAACATGTTAAAGGTAGACCTAATGCTCTTTGACCAAAGGAAATTACCTCATCCTAAGGGATGATGTCTGAGAGGTAGAGTGGTTTGGAGTAAAGGTCACAATGGACTGTTAACAGAATGGACTGTTGACAGAACTGGACTGTTAACAGAATGGAACTGTGGACTGTTGAACAGAATGGCTGTTGACAGAATGGACTGTTGACAGAATGGACTGTTGAAGACAGAATGACTGTTGACAGAATGGACTGTTTCAGAATGGACTGTTAAAATAATGGACTGTTGACAGAATGGACTGTTGACGCAGAATGGACTGTTAACAGAATGGACTGTTGAAGAATGGACTGTTAACAGAATGGACTGTAAAAGAATGGACTGTTGACAGAATGGACTGTTTACAGAATGCCTGTTAACAGAATGGACTGTGACAGAATGGGACTTTACAGAATGGACTGTGACAGAATGGACTGTTGACAGAATGGACTGATAACAGAATGGACTGTTGACAGAATGGACTGTGGACAGAACATGGACTGTTAACAGAATGGACTGTTACAGAATGGACTGTTAACAGAATGACTGTTGAAGAATGGACTGTGAGAATGGACTGTTGACAGAATGGCTGTTTGACCAGAATGGACTGTTGACAGAATGGACTGTTTGACAGAATGGACTGTTTGACAGAATGGACTGTTAAAAGAATGGACTGTTGACAGAATGGCCTGTTGACAGAATGGACTGTTGACAGAATGGACTGTTAACAGAATGGACTGTTGACAGAATGGACTGTTAACAGAATGGACTGTTAACAGAATGGACTGTGGACTGTTAACAGAATGGACTGTTGACAGAATGCGACTGTTGACAGAATGGACTGTTGACAGAATGGCTTTGACAGATGGACTGTGACAGAATGGACTGTTACAGAATGGATGTTAACAAAATGGACCTGTTAACAGAATGGACTGTTTGACAGAATGGACTGTTTGACAGAATGGACTGTTAAAGCCCTTCTGAACGATGACCACCACAACACACACGCTTCCTATTACCCACTAATGCTACGATGCAGTGTATTGATATATATTCATTCTTCTTTGTGTGGTTCTTATAGGACTTGTATTTATGCTGATGGATGAATTGCACCCCTGGGTAGATGGTAGAAGTAGAGGTAGAGGTAGAGGGTAGAGGTTAGGTGGTAGGTGGTAGAAGGTAGATGGTAGAGGGTAGAGGTAGAGGGTAGAGGTTAGGTGGTAGAAGGTAGATGGTAGAGGCTAAGGGGGTAGAGGGTAGAGGTTAGGTGGTAGAAGTGAGATGGTAAGGCTAGAGGCTAGAGGCTAGAGGGTAGAGGGTAGAGGTTAGGTGGTAGAGGGTAGAGGTAGAGGGTAGAGGTTATGGTGGAGCAGCTAGAGGTAGAGCTAGAGGGTAGAGGTTAGGTGGTAGAGGCTAGAGGGTAGAGGCTAGAGGTCGAGGTTCAGGTTGGTAGAGGCTAGAGGGTTAGAGGGTAGAGGTTATTGGGTAAGGGTAGAGGGTTAGGGCTAGAGGTTAGGTGGTAGAGGTAGAGGTATAGGAAGAGAGGACAAAAAAATAGAGGGGTGGTGTAGAGTGAAGGGAGTGTAGGGTGAGGTTAGGTTGGAGGTAGGGAGAGGGTTAGGTGGTAGAGGGTAGAGGGTAGGGTAGAGGGTGAGGGTAGAGGGTATTAAGAGGGTAG
>NW_019942891.1:271377-280084 GCF_002910315.2 Salvelinus sp. IW2-2015 | reverse complement strand
AGAGAGAGATTACCTCTCTTTCAAATATACGCTCCTTGATTAAAAATAAAATATAATAATATTAGCCATCAGCGTTGAGCTGAGCTCAACTGTGGGTTGTCCTGGTGCAGCAAATCCTCCAGGGAGGCCAGTTTGGATTTGGCTTCACACCATGAAATCACATATAAACAAACCCATTTTTAAATAAAAAATATAAACAACCAATGCTTGTGTTGATGTCCTGCAGTAGCTAAGCCATGGATGGAGATGTGGATTTGAATGAAATTCTCTCTGTACACAGGCAATGATAAAATTGGTAATTCTGATCTAACCTTAAATTGATATGTTGTGCCACTGGCCTGAAACGTCTGAAGCTCAATATGTAGCCTAAAACACAAGATCAGTAACCATGGACACCACATGATATTTATCAACATTGATTGACTAAATTGTTTTTTAGTTTCTTTAAGTTAGTGTTCATGTGCTGAGGTAGAAATCATATGATGGCTTACAGTAAAACATCTTAAAAGACCAAACAGTAAATGCTTCTCTAACATGTTAAAGGTAGACCTAATGCTCTTTGACCAAAGGAAATTACCTCATCCTAATGGGATGATGTCTGAGAGGTAGAGTGGTTTGGAGTAAAGGTCACAATGGACTGTTAACAGAATGTACTGTTGAAGAATGGACTGTTTGACAGAATGGCTGTTAACAGAATGTGGACTGTTAACAGAATGGATGCTGTGACAGAATGGACTGTTAACAGAATGGTGGCTGTTAACAGAATGGACTGTTAAGAATGAGACTGTTGACAGAATGGACTGTTGAAGAATGGACTGTTACGAATGGACTGTTGACAGAATGGACTGTTAACAAGAATGGACTGTTAACAGAATGATGTTAAGAATGGACTGTTAACAGAAATGGAACTGTTAAAAGAATGGACTGTTGACAGAATGGACTGTTGATACGCGAGAATGGACTGTTAACGAATGGACTGTAAGAATGGACGACTGTTAAGAATGGACTGTGACAGAATGAACTGTTGACAGAATGGACTGTTAAAATATTACAGAATGACTGTGACAGAATGGACTGTGACAACACTGGACTGTTAATTCATGGACTGTAAGAATTGGACTGTTAACAGAATGGACTGTTGACAGAATGGACTGTTTGACAGAATGGCTGTTTAGACAGAATGGACTGTTGACAGAATGGACTTGTTGAGACAGAATGGATGTTGACAGAATGGACTGTTGACAGAATGGACTGTGACAGAATGGACTGTTTGAACAGAATGACTGTTAACAGAATGACTGTTACAATGGCTGTTGACAGATGGACTGTTAACAGAATATGGTGATGTTGAACAGAATGGACTGTTAACAGAATGGACTGTTACAGAAGACTGTTGACAGAATGGATGTGACAAATGACTGTGACAGACATGGATGTTGACAGAATGGACTGTGACAGAATCGGACTGTTAACAGAATGGATGTTAACAGAATGGACTGTTGACAGAATGGACTGTTGACAGAATGGACTGTTGACAAAGAATGACTGTATAAAATGAATGTTGACAGAATGGATGTTGACAGATGGACTGTTGACAAATGGACTGTTACAGAAATGACTGTTAACAGAGACTGTGTAACAGAAGTGACTGTTACAAATGGACTGTTGACAGAATGGACTGTTGACAGAATGGACTGTTAACAGAAGGACTGTTGACAGAATGGACTGTTGACAGAATGGACCTTAAAATAATGAAAAAACTTTTTGGGTTCAAATAATGGACTGTAACTGAATGGACTGTGACAGAAAATGGACTGTTGAACAGAAATGGACTTGTTGACAGAGGACTTTACAAATGGACTGTTACAGAATGGAGCTTGAGTAGAATGACTGTTAAGAATTGGACTGTGACAGAATGGACCTGTTGAAAATCGGACTGTGACAGAATGGACTGTTAAAATACGGACTTTAACAGAATGGACTGTTAACAGAATGGACTGTTACAGAATGGACGTTGACAGAATAGACTGTTTCAAATAATGGACTGTAAAGATGCAAGAATGGACTGTTGACAGAATGGACTGTTGACAGAAGGACTGTTTACAGAATGGACTGTTAAAATGGACTGTTTACACTAATGGACTGTTGAACAAATGGACTGTTGACAAAAATGGACTGTAAGAATGGACTGTTGACAGAATGGCTGTTACAGAATGGACTTGTTACAGAATGGACTGTTGACAGAATGACTGTTAACAGAATGGACTAGTTGAGAATGGACTGTTGACAGAATGGACTGTTGTACGAATGACTGTTGACAGAATGGACTGTTGACAGAATGACTGTTGACAGAATGGACGTGTTAACAAGAATGGACTTGTTAAAGAAATGGACTGTTGAGACAGAATGGACTGTTTACAGAATGGACTGTTAAAGAATGGAGCTGTTGACAGAATGGACTGTTACAGAATGGACTGTAGACAGAATGGACTGTTAACAGAATGGACTTTGGACTGTTAACAGAATGGACTGTTGAAGAATGGACGTTGACAGAATGGACTGTTAACAGAATGGGACTGTTACAGAATGGATGTTACAAATGGACGTTGACAGAATGGAACTGTTGACAGAATGACTGTTGACAGAATGGGATGTAAGACTGGACTGTACAGAATGGACTGTTAAAAGTAATGGACTGTTAACAGAATGGACTGTTGACAGAATGGACTGTTGACAGAAATGGATTGACAGAATGGACTGTTGAAGAATGGCTGTTGACAGAATGGACTGTTACAGAATGGATGTTACAGAATGACTGTTAACAGAATGACTGTTGACAGAATGGACTGTTGACAGAATGGACTGTTGACAGAATGGACTGTGACAGAATGGACTGTTAAGAATGACTGTAACAGAATGGACTGTTGACAGAATGGACTGTTAACAGAAATGGACTGTGACAGAATGGACTGTTGACAGAATGGACTGTTAAAGCCCTTCTGAACGATGACCACCACAACACACACGCTTCCTATTTCCCACTAATGCTACGATGCAGCGTATTGATATATATTCATTCCTTTGTGTGGGTTCTTATAGGACTTGTTTTATGCTGATGGATGAATTGCACCCCTGGGTAGATGGTAGAAGTATGAGGGTAGAGGGTAGAGGTTAGGTGGTAGGTGTAGAAGGTAGATTGGTAAGAGGCTAGTCTAGAGGTAGAGTGTAAGAGGCTAGAGGCTAGAGGGTAGAGGGTAGAGGGTAGAGGGGTATAAGGTGTAGAGGGTAGAAGGTTAGGCTGGTCGAGAGGGTAGAGGGTAGAGGGTAGAGGGTAGTGGTAGGTGGTAGAAGGTAGTGGTAGAGGCTAGATGCTAGAGGCTAGAGTGAGGCTAGAGGGTAGGTGGTGAGGGTAGAGGTAGAGGGTAGGTGGTAGAGGTAGAGGGTTTCCCTTTGTGAAAAAAAAACATGTGAATTTCCACATGTGAAGTGTTCTAAAAAACACGTTTTCAATGTATCACGTGACATTAATGTTATAACGTGACAATGTGTAAAGCAACACCTGAAACGCGGAACTTCACATGTGAAAATGACGTGTTCCCGTGACGTGTTCCAAAAATCATGTGATTTTTCCACATGTGAAATCATGTGGTTGTTCGGTAAGGGACAGGCTACCAGTAAATATTGACACCCTATTACAGCTACCAGTCAGAATTGCCTAGTCAAAAGCAGTGTAATAAATAGGAATAGGGTCGCAATTGGTACACTGTATCCATGGTAACCATCAACTTAGGAATATCCCCCTATTCTCAATCAGATCTGCTTTAGAGGTTGTTAGAGGAGCTGTCCCGGGAATTCTGTGTTTAAGCGTCGACTCACATAGAGGTTGTTAGTAGTCAGAGGTGGAACTGTGTTAGAGCTGTCACAATCACATAGCAGGTTGCTTAGATGGGTTACTAGTCAACCTGTGTTGAGTTTGAGTGTCAACATTCAATAGAGGTTTCTTAGCGCATGGTGTGAGTAAACTGTTGTTAGAGCTGTATCCACATCACAATAGAGGTTGTTAGAGCAGGTGGAACTGTGTGTTAGAGCTGTCACATCTACATAGAGGTTGTTAGAGCAGGTGGAACTGTGTTTTAGAGCTGTCACATCTACATAGAGGTTGTTAGAGCAGGTGGAACTGTGTTTTAGAGCTGTCACATCTACATAGAGGTTGCTAGAGCAGGTGGAACTGTGTTTTAGAGCTGTCACATCCACATAGAGGTTGCTAGAGCAGGTAGAACTGTGTTTTAGAGCTGTCACATTCACATAGAGGTTGTTAGAGGAGGTGGAACTGTGTTTTAGAGCTGTCACATCCACATAGAGGTTGCTAGAGCAGGTGGAACTGTGTTTTAGAGCTGTCACATCCACATAGAGGTTGTTAGAGCAGGTGGAACTGTGTTTTAGAGCTGTCACATCCACATAGAGGTCGTTAGAGCAGGTGGAACTGTGTTTTAGAGCTGTCACACCCACAAGTTCTCTTCTCGCAATATACCTAAAGTGGGCATCATTTTTTCGATTAATAATCAATTCATAATTTTCAATTTGAGCCTTTATTATTTCTATATAGCCTACACTTTCTTGTTGTGAACTTCTGAGGGAGTGGGATGGCTGTAGCTTAGGAAATATGATATAAAGAAGTTGCTCAGCGATTTGTAACAGCTCCCAATGCAGTTACACGACTGACTCCACGTAGAAATAAACATCAACTATGTAATTGGCGGTTATCCCCGGGTTTTAACGCTTCATCCGATCACACATTCTCTATTTCCAATTGTATATTTTCTCCTGTTACAATAGATGAGTCAGCGACTTAAAAGACTCTGAGGCCTAGCTTTTTTCTTTCTGATTCTGTTTGGCTAACCTTTTAAATACAAGCATATGTGACTCACATACTTTCTCAGCGGGATCATCTACTACTGAATATACATACATCTTCTACATGCACAATAATTCACACTTTCACTAATTATTCAGTATGAATAAACCACTATACATGGTGAGGACAGGCGTTAATACACTCACGATATCCTCTATCCCGACTTCAAGTATGTGTATCCTTTCAAACCAAAATGTTGGTGTCTGTCAACCGAACTATCGGCAGCTGATCATCTTAGGGTTCTCAGCTTATCTCTGTCATCTCTTTATCTTGTATCTGAATACCCCTAAGAAACTATTCTTATTGATATGAAGTAGTCATAACACCCCTAACTATCCATGATATAGAAGTGTCATAACACCCCTAAAACTATCCTTATTGATATGAAGTGTCATACACTCCCTAAAACTATTCTTATTGAATGAAGTGTCATAACACCCCTAAAACTATTCTTATTGACATGAAGTGTCATAACACCCCTAAAACTATCCTTATTGAATGAAGTGTCATGACACCCCTAAAACTATCCTTATTGATATGAAGTGTCATAACACCCCTAAAACTTTCCTTATTGATATGAAGTGTCATGACACCCCTAAAACTATCCTTATTGATATGAAGTGTCATGACACCCCTAAAACTATCCTTATGATATGAAGTGTCATACACCCCTTAAAACTATCCTTATTGATATGAAGTGTCATAACACCCCTAAAAATTCCTTATTGATATGAAGTGTCATAACACCCCTAAAACTGTCCTTATTGATATGAAGTGTCATAACACCCCTAAAACTGTCCTTATTGATATGAAGTGTCATGACACCCCTAAAACTATCCTTATTGATATGAATGTCATAAACACCCTAAAACTATTCACTTTGATATGAAGTGTCATAACACCCCTAAAAACTATCCTTATGATATGAAGTGTCATAACCACCCTAAAACTATCCTTATTGAATGAAGTGTCATACACCCCTAAAATATTCCTTTTGATATGAAGTGTCATACCACCCTAAAACTATCTTTATTGAATGAAGTGTCATAACACCCCTAAAACTATCCTTATTGATATGAAGAGTCATAACACCCCTAAAACTACTCTTATTGATATGAAGTGTCATAAACCCTCTACAACTGTCCTTATTGATATGAAGTGTCATAACACCCCTAAACTATCCTTATTGATATGAAGTGTCATAAACCCCTAAAACTACCTTATTGATATGAAGTGTCATACACCCCTCTAAACTATCTTATTGATATGAAGTGTCATACACACCCTAAAACTATCCTTATTGTATGAATGTGTCTAAAACACCCTAAAACTATCCTTATTGATATATGAAGTGTCATAACCACCCTAAAACTACTCTTATTGATATGAAGTGTCAAAACACCCCTAAAACTGATCCTTATTGATATGAAGTGTCATAACACCCCTAAAACTGTCCTTATTATATGAAGTGTCATAACACCCCTAAAACTGTCCTTATTGATATGAAGTGTCATACACCCTAAAACTATCCTTATTGATATAAATGTCATAACACCCCTAAAACGATCCTTATTGATATGAAGTGTCATAACACCCCTAAACATTCTTTATTGATATGAAGTGTCATAACACCCCTAAAACGATCCGTATTGATATGAAGGTCATAACACCCCTAAAACGATCCTTATTTGATATGAAGTGTCATAACACCCCTAAACTATCCTTATTGATATGAAGTGTCATAACACCCCTAAAACTATCCTTATTGATATGAAGTCATAACACCCCTAAAACACATCCTATAATATGAAGTGTCATAAAACCCCTAAAAACTATCTTATTGATATGAAGTGTCATAACACCCCTAAAAACTATCCTTATTGATATGAAGTGTCATAACACCCCTAAACTATCCTTATTGATATGAAGTGTCATAACACCCCTAAAACTATCCTTATTGATATGAGATGCTATAACACCCCTAAAACTATCCTTATTGATATGAAGTGTCATAACACCCTAAAACTATCCTTATTGATATGAAGTGTCATAACACACTCCTAAAAACTATCCATTATATGATATGAAGTGTCAATAACACCCCTAAAACTATCCTTATTGATTAAAGTGTCATAACACCCCTAATAACTATCTTATTGATACAAGTGTCAAACACCCCTAAAACTATCCTTATTGATACGAAGTGTCATAACTCCCCTAAAACGATCCTTAATTGATATGAAGGTACTAACATCCCTAAAACTATCCTTATTAGAATTGAAGTGTCATAATAACACCCCTAAAACTATCCTTATTGATATGAATGTTCATAACACCACCTAAAACTATCCTTATTGATATGAGTGTCATAACACCCCTAAAACTATCCTTATGGATATGAAGTGTCATAACACCCCTAAAACTTATCCTTATTGATAGAAGGTACCATAACCCCCTAATAAACTATCCTTATTGAGATTATGAAGTGTCATACACACCCATAAAACTATCCTTGAATGATATGAAGTGTCATAACACCCCCTAAAACGTATCGTTACTTATGATTATGAAGTTGCATAATTCGTTTGACCAATACAAACTAAGAAAGGGAGCAAACATGAGCATCCTTGTTGATTCCACGTTTCAATGTCACAATCTCCTTTGGGAAGTTCCATGGATAATTAATTAACAGAGCTGTTACTGATTTACTCGTGGTGAAGTGTTTTAATTACACTTTGAAAATCATGGACCAAAACCCCCTTCTGAGAGAACCAGCTATGAGCCGAAACAATAAGAGTTAAAAAAAAAGAAATAATGTTCAACGTATCAAAAGCCTTGTAAAAGTCTACAAATAAATAAATGCATGTTCCATAATGTGCTCGTTGTCGTCTATCAAGTCCAATACACCAATGGTTTTTCCTATGGCGACAGCCTAAAGAGCCTTTTCAGGTTCTAGATAGCACTTTTTTTTCTGAGGTATAGACATACTCAGGGGAAAAACTCAGTATAATCCGGATGGGAATCACTACAAAGCGTGTTATAGAGCCGCATACAAACAAGTAACAAAGCACCATTTTAAAGGCTTTTTTTCTCCACCTGACGTTCGCATGAGATTGCATTCATGGTAAGCATGCTGAGCAGTCGGACTAAAGTGTAAATACCTTTTAAAAAAAGTTATAGGAAGTTGTCTATAGTGGTGTATTAGATGAATCCCGGACTATAATCTAGAGATTGTGATAATCTAATGTGAAAGGTTTGGGTATGGTAATGCCAGGAAATCATTAGAGTACTGTGTACATAAAAGGCGTTGTCCACGTTCCTGACCTGTTTTCTGTTGTTTGTATGTGTTTAGTTGGTCAGGACGTGAGCTGGGTGGGATTCTCTTTGTGTGTCTAGTTTGTCTGTTTCTATGTCCAGCCTAATATGGCTTCCAATAGAGGCAGATGGTATCGTTCGTCCCTGATTGAGAATCATATATGGACGGCTTGTTTTGTTTGGGATTTGTGGGTGTTTGTTTTCCTGTCTCTGAGATTGTCTGCACCAGATAGGTCTGTCTCGGTTTTTTGCACATTTGGTTATTTGGAGCTTGTTTGTTGTTAGTGTTTTACTTTTCTTATAAACATGTGTTTAACATAGCCGCCGTGCCACTTTGGTCCTCTCCTTCACCCTGGAAGAAAACCGTTACAGGCGTAGGCAGTGATTTGGTGCTTTAAATTATTTTAATTTGCAGTAGTTTTAGTGTCCGTCTTAATTAACAGAGAGTGGATGTGTTTACTAAAGGCCTTGAATTCC
>NW_019942891.1:249705-271352 GCF_002910315.2 Salvelinus sp. IW2-2015 | reverse complement strand
AGTAGCAAGCTTAACAGGGATTTTACACACGTTAAAGTTGCATTTTGAGTAAAGAATTCTAGACCACCAATCTGTTGGGATATTAAATTAGGGATTATATTCCAAATGCAAATCCTTATTTTTAAATAGTTTCGTTTCCATTTAATCTAAATATTATATTAGAGGTTTTAAAATCCAGAGCGTTCAACCCTCCTTCGCCTTGGGTGCTACATATTACCGTTTTTCTTAAATAATGACGTTTATTCCTCCATGTGAGGTTAAATAATTTAGTGTCAACTATTTTAGTTACTGACAGAGGAACATCCAAGACAAGGAAGATATAAACTAATCTGGACAGACCTTCAGATTTTGACAAAAGTACACGTCTCAGATAAAGAAAGATCTCTTAATAACCAGGAGTTAAATCTCTTTCCAATTTTCTCTACAATAGGAGTGAACTTAAAGTTGCCCTTTTCTTTCTGATCTTTGCTAACTTTAATACCAAGAATTGTGATCACATATTTTACAGGGATATTCATACTGATATTACATACATCTTTTCAATGCAAATAATTCACATTTCCTAATATTCAGAGATAAACCAGATACATGTGAGAAGGCGTTAATACACTCAATATCCTTCCTGACTTCATTGTGATCTTTCAAACAAAATGTTGTGTCGTCTAACCAATGTGAATATTTGTTCTCTTTATCTTGTATCTGAATACGCCTGAAACTATTCTTATTGATATGAAGTGTCATAACACCCCTAAAACTATCCTTATTGATATGAAGTGTCATAACACCCCTAAAACTATCCTTATTGATTGAAGTGTCATAACTCCCCTAAAACTATTCTTATTGATATGAAGTGTCATAACACCCCTAAAACTATTCTTATTGACATGAAGTGTCATAACACCCCTAAAACATCTACTTATTGATATGAAGATGTCATAACACACCCTAAAACTATCCTATGATATGAAGTGTCATAACACCCCTAAAACTTCCTTATTGATATGAAGTGTCATGACACCCTAAAACTATCCTTATTGATATGAAGTGTCATAACACCCTAAAACTATCCTTATTGATATGAAGTGTCATAACCCCTAAAACTATCTTATTGATATGAAGTGTCATAACACCCCTAAAACTTCTTATTGAATGAAGTGTCATAACACCCCTAAAACTGTCCTTATTGATATGAAGTGTCATGACCCCCTAAAACTATCCTTATTGATATAAGAGTCATAACACCCTTAAACTATCCTTATTTGATATGAAGTGTCATAACACCCCTAAAACTATCCTTATTGATATGAAGTGTCATACACCCCTAAAACTATCCTTATTGTATGAAGTGTCATACACCCCTAAAACTATCCTTATTGATATGAAGTGTCATACACCCCAAAACTATCCTTATGATAATGAAGTGTCATGACACCCCTAAAACTATCCTTATTGACTATGAAATGTCATAACACCCCTAAAAACTATCCTTATTGATATGAAGTGTCATAACACCCCTAAAACTATCCTATTGATATGAAGTGTCATAACACCCCTAAAACTTCTCTTATTGATATGAAGTGTCATAACACCCCAAAAACTGTCCTTATTGATATGAAGTGTCATAACACCCCTAAAACTGTCCTTATTGATATGAAGTGTCATGACACCCCTAAAACTATCCTTATTGATATGAAATGTCATAACACCCCTAAAACGATCCTATTGATATGAAGTGTCATAACACCCCTAAAACTATCTTATTGATATGAAGTGTCATAACACCCCTAAAACGATCCGTATTGATATGAAGTGTCATAACACCCCAAAACGATCCTATTGATATGAAGTGTCATAACACCCCTAAATCTATCCTTATTGATGAAGTGTCATAACACCCCTAAAACTATCCTTATTGATATGAAGGTCATAACACCCTAAAACTATCCTTATTGATATGAAGTGTCATAAACACCCCTAAAACGATCCGTATTGATATGAGTGTCATAATACCCCTAAAAACTATCTTTATTGATATGAAGTGTCATAACACCCCTAAAAACTATCCTTATTGATATGAAGTGTCATAACACCCCTAAACGTTCCTTATTGATATGAAGTGTCATAACACCCCAAAACGATCCTTATTAGATGAAGTTATAACACCCCTAAAACTATCCTTATTGATATGAAGTGTCATAACACCCCTAAAACTATCCTTATTGATATGAAGTGTCATAACACCCCTAAAACTGATCCTTATTGATATGAAGTGTCATAACACCCCTAAAACGATCCGTATTGATATGAAGTGTCATAATACCCCTAAAAACATCTTTATTGATATGAAGTGTCATAACACCCCTAAAAACTATCCTTATTGATATGAAGTGTCATAACACCCCTAAAACGTTCCTTATTGATATGAAGTTGCATAACACCCCTAAAACTATCCTTATTGATATGAAGTGTCATATACACCCCTAAAACTATCGTATTGATATGAAGTGTCATAACACCCCTAAAAACTATCCTTATTGATATGAAGTGTCATAACACCCCTAAAACTATCCTTATTGATATGAAGTGTCATAACACCCCTAAAACTATCCTTATTGATAGAAGTGTCAAACACCTAAAACTCTCCTTATTGATATGAAGTGTCATAACACCCCTAAAACTATCCTTATTGATATGAAGTGTCATAACACTCCTAAAACTATCCTTATTGAATGAAGTGTCATAACACCCCTAAAACTATCCTTATTGATATGAAGTGTCATAACACCCCTAAAACTATCCTTATTGATACAAGTGTCATAACACCCCTAAAACTATCCTTATTGATACGAAGTGTCATAACTCCCTAAAACGATCCTTATTGATATATGGTACCATAACATCCCTAAACTATCCTATTGATATGAAGTGTCAAACACCCTAAAACTATCCTTATTGATATGAAGTTCATAACACCCCTAAAACTATCCTATTTGATATGAAGTGTCATAACACCCTAAAACTATCCTTATTGATATGAAGTGTCATAACACCCCTAAAAAACTATCCTATTGATATGAAGTGTCATAACACCCCTAAAACTTCCTTATTGATATGAAGTGTCATAACACCCCTAAAACGATCCTTATTGATATGAAGTGTCATAACACCCCTAAAACATTCCTTATTACAATAGGTGTCATAACACCCCTAAAACTATCCTTATTGATAGAAGAGTCATAACACCCCTAAAACTATCCTTATTGATATGAAGTGTCATACACCCCAAAAACGATCCGTATTGATATGAAGTGTCATAATACCCCTAAAAACTATCTTATTGATATGAAGTGTCATAACACCCCTAAAACTTCCTTATTATATGAAGTTCATAACACCCCTAAACGTTCCTTATTGATATGAAGTTCATAACACCCCTAAAACTATCCTTATTGATATGAAGTGTCATAACCACCCTAAACTATCCTTATTGATATGAGTGTCATAACACCCCTAAAACTATCCTTATTGATATGAAGTGTCATAACACCCCTAAAACTATCCTTATTGATATGAAGTGTCAAACACCCCTAAACATACTTATTGATACAAGTGTCATAACACCCCTAAAACTATCCTATTGATACGAAGTGTCATAACACCCCTAAAACTATCCTTTATTGATACGAAGTGTCATAACTCCCCAAAACGATCCTAATTGATATGAGGTACATAACATCCCTAAAACTATCCTTATTGATATTGAAGTGTCATAACACCCCTAAAACTATCCTATTTGAATGAAGTGTCATAACTCCCCTAAAACTATTCTTATTGATATGAAGTGTCATAACACCCCTAAAAACTATTCGCTATGACATGAGTGTCATAACACCCCTAAAACTATCCTTATTGATATGAAGATCATAACAACCCTAAAACTGTCCTTATTGATATGAAGTGTCATAACACCCCTAAAACTATCCTTATGATACGAAGTGTCATCCCCCTAAAACTATCCTTATTGATACGAAGTGTCATAACTCCCCTAAAACGATCCTTAATTGATATGAGTACCATAAACATCCCTAAAACTATCCTTATTGATATGAAGTGTCATACACCCCTAAAACTATCCTTATTGATATGAAGTGTCATAACACCCCTAAAACTATCCTTATTGATATGAAGTGTCAAAACACCCCTAAAACTGTCCTTATTGATATGAAGTGTCATAACACCCTAAAAACTGTCCTTATTGATATGAAGTGTCATAACTAGCCCTAAATGTCCTTATGATATGAATGTCATGACATCCCTAAAACTATCCTTATTATATGAAATGTCATAACACCCCTAAAATGATCCTTATTGATATGAAGTGTCATAACACCCCTAAAACTAGTCTTATTGATATGAAGTGTCATAACACACCCTAAAACGATCCGTATTGATATGAAGTGTCATAACACCCCTAAATCGTCCTTATTGATATGAAGTGTCATAACACCCCTAAATCTATCCTTATTGATATAGAGGTCATAACACCCCTAAAACTATCCTTATTGATATGAAGAGTCATAACACCCCTAAAACTATCCTTATTGATATGAAGTGTCATAACACCTAAAACGATCCGTATTGATATGAAGTGTCATAATACCCTAAAAACATCTTATTGATATGAAAGTGTCATAACACCCCTAAAAAACTATCCTTATTGATATGAAGTGTCATAACACCCCTAAAACGTTCCTATTGATATGAAGTGTCATAACACCCTAAAACTCCTTATGATATTGAAGTGTCATAACCACCCTAAAACTATCCTTATTGATATGAAGTTCATAACACCCCTAAATCTATCCTTATTGATATGAAGTGTCATAAACACCCTAAAACTATCCTTATTGATATGAAGTGTCATAACACCCCAAAAACTATCCTTATTGATACGAAGTTCATAAACACCCCTAAAACTATCCTTATTGATACGAAGTGTCATAACACTCCCTAAAACTATCCTATTGATACAACTTGCTAACTTTCATAAACAAGTCATTCTAACTTGGAACCTCATGTACAAACACAATTTTTCCCCACACAGGTATACAGTCTGGAAAAATAAAGACATCAAATACAAAAACACGTCTTTGTTTTTCCAGAACTGGTTTTACAACAACATTATCTGGGTTAAACAATTATTGAATAATGACCGACCACTTTATGATTATCCAGAATTCATGAGAACAACACAATGTTACATTCACTCCTGAGGAGCTTCTAATAGTTGTTAGAGCMGTCCCTAGAGGTGCTATTTTCTTTTAGGAGAATATAACAATACTCCAAGTGCAACTGTTGAGGAGTTTGTAGCCTCAATACAACTAGAAGGAATTGACATATTTAAGCTGTAAAYGTAATAACATGTATATACGGAAACTATGTTAAGATGTTACTATTCCATCTGCTAAAATGTACTGTAATACAGCCCTAGGACAAGTGAACTGGAACCAAAAAAACTAAAAAGCAATACACACTATAAAACGTTTTGACAAATTGAAAATGTATGTTGATATGTAATACCCCTGTCTGTTAGGTTTATGTACTCTTATTTCTATATTTCTGTTTTTGTATTTGTTGTTTTTATAATAAAAAATATATATAATTTTGATTTTTAAAAAAATAGGAAAACCCTTGGAAGTATCCATGTTGTTTCCAGGTCGAACCCTTTTGGTTCCAAGTGGAACCCTTTTGGTTCCAAGTGGAACCATTTTGGCTTCCATGTAGAATCCTTTCCACAGAGGGTTCTACATGGAACTCAACGTGATTCTACCTGGAACCAAAAAGGGTTCTGTTAAGGGGAAGAATGTACTCAGCTGAAACAATGTAGCTGAAATAAAGTGCTTTTTCTATCCTTTTACATTTCTGTGACTGATCGCCAAACAGTAGTACAGAAAACATGATACATCTTGGTATGAATTCCAGGATACTAACAGCTATGAAAATATCTTGCATTAAACATTAAAGACAACAGTTTCACTTTGTCTTCATCAGCATGAGCTAAAGTCAGGCTGTCAACAATATATTTAGATAAGGTTGTTGTGTCAGATTAGGTTACTATCTCAACAACATGTTAAATGCTMTGTATGATTAATTTAGCAGACAATGTTATTTTTCACTACTGATGATAGACCACAACAACCCAGATTCACTAAATAGACATCAGTTATTTATGGMGGAATTCAGACCCAAGTTTTGCGCAAGTAAATGGAACTGAATTCTGTTTTTATGCACTTTTTCTCCCTTTTTAACACAAGTACCAGTACCAGCCAGGTATTGGTTTGGGGTGGAGATCACAGATACGCCATATTCTGACCTTGATATCTTCACCACCTTTACGAGTGAGGAAACCATGAATAAGGCAGAGTGAACCTGTCGTTCTAAATGCAAAAACATACTTTTTGTTTTACTGACAGAAAAAAAGACCATTCTCCGTGCAGTGTAATTTATACATTGATAAGAGCTACTGACAAGAACTAGGTYAATGAGCAATCCAATTGGAGACGAGGTTGTAAATACAAAATACCAAAGTTCTTTCGATGATTTTTTATTTCTGATTGCTGGAGACGAAAGTGAAACCAGTTACGGAAGCAAACTGAAAAGCATATCAACATGACTAGCGTTTCCGCCACGTTCCAACAGTGAAGTATAAAATGCTGTGACCTTGTGCATCATGTTAATTGAATGGCCTTTTATTAACCTGCAGTGATAAAACGGAGATACGCAGGCCAAATGGGTAGGCTACTGCCGCACGGAGCACGTCATGATGATGCGAAGCAATGCGCAATGACAGTTGTGCCAAATTTAACCTTTGGGCACTCTCAAATATTTTAATTATATACACTAGTTTTTCTACAYTTTCTATCATTTTAAATATTAGCCAYTATTTTATTGAGACCTTTTATTATTATTTATTTATTATTATAAGTCAGTTAAAAATAAATTCTTCTTTTACAAACCCAGACGACGGAGGGCCAGTTGTGTGCCCGCCCAATGGGAGTCCCGATCACAACCGATTGTGATACAGCCTGGAATCGAACCAGGGTCTGTAGTGACGCCTCTAGCAATGAGATGCAGTGCCTTAGACCACTGTGATACAGCCCTGGATCGAACCAGGGTCTGCAGGGTCTGTAGTGACGCCTCTAGCAATGAGATGCAGTGCCTTAGACCACTGTGATACAGCCCTGGATCGAACCAGGTCTGTAGTGACGCCTGATCTGATGCAGTGCCTTAGACCACTGTGATACAGCCCTGGATCGAACCAGGGTCTGTAGTGATGCCTCTATTAATGAGATGCGGTGCCTTAGACCACTGTGATACAGCCCTGGATCGAACCAGGGTCTGTAGTGACYCCTCTAGCACTGAGATGCAGTGCCTTAGACCACTGCGCCACTCAGGAGCCCATCAGTATTAACTGTCAGCAATAACCACACATATTTAACTGCCAATTTACTGATACTTCTCTTAATTTCATTTCAATACCTCCCTCCATTTCATTACAATGTTAATGTGCTTCCACTGTGGTTGTTGCTGATTTTTTAAACCTTTTATTTAACTAGGCAAGTCAGTTAAGAACACATTCTAAATTACAATGATGGCCTACTGCGGAACAGTGGGTTAACTGCCTTGTTCAGGGGCAGAACGACATATTTTTACCTTGTCAGCTCAGGGATTCAATCTTGCAACCTTTCGGTTACTAGTCAAACTCTCTAACCACTAGGCTTCCTGCCGCACACTAGTAATAGTTTATCATATTTAAGGTAAAAAAACATTGACTTGAAGGCTAATGTTTGGATATCTGAAACAGACACAAATATGCAAATGTGACTCGTTACAGGAAACTAAGCGTATGTCACGTATCATTACTTCACAGGAGAACCGTTTGAACGTTAACCATTTAAAAAAAATCTAAATGAATTTTTTGGCAGAAATACCTTCTGGAACATGTGAACTTTCATGTGCCTTAATAACAAACTTGTATACCATCTGTAAATACAAATACAATGGTTAAATTACGAGCCTAGTTGGTTTAGCCACCAAAAAAGTCAGCAACCTTCCCGCTAGCCATGATTGGATGAGATAATGAGTGGCATGGACCTGCCGAGAGATGAGTTCGGATTGGTCTGCCATGTAGCCTGCTTCTGTCTATAATACATAGACCTTGATGAGAAGGTAATGTGTCAACTAGGCAAATGAGAACCAAAACAAAATCATACAAAGCAAGACTACACGGAGGTCCAAGGGAGTTGCGTAGGCAGGTAGTGTGTTGGTATGGGTATTTTATAAAGATATCACGTAGTAGAACTGCATCAGTGTTGCTCTCCACTTTCTGGAGGAGTTTTGAAATCAGTGGAATTAGAGTATGATAGTTAAGGATGGAGAACATGCTGGCGTTTGATTGCAAATATGCAGACGGAGTCAAAAAGAGAACACACAGAAGGCTGTTGTATAAAACACCTGTCTCGGGATTACATCTTCAAACGAAGGGCAACCTTGGCCTCCGTGACAGAGAGGGAGAAGCGTTCATCCATGTACACGGGTAAGAGAGTCTAGCTACATTTACAGATATTGCATGTTTCTAATTTTGTCAGAAAGTAAATTCATTTCAAGTTAAATTGTAATGCTAGCTCGGTAGCTAACGTTACATGTATGATCTGTGTCGTAATATTATTCGTATCTCAGAGTTATTTGCGTTACTAGTTATAGCCTAATGTTCGCTAGCTAACATTGAACCTGTTAGGTTAGTTACCTGCGGATTCATAAAGGGTATTAATGTTATGAGTTGCGATTATGGTTCATTGTTTGTCGAAACAAAATACTTCATTATGCAAGTAACCATTTCAATAGAATGTTCATGATGTCACTGACAACTGTCGATAGACGCAGCTGGTAAATATGATCTCCGATTTCAGAGAACCCTTGTCTGAGTTGTTGAAGAAGTTGTTGAAGAATTTACGAACAGCCAACACACCTGTTGAATATGGCCGGTGTCAGTAAATGTTAGCAAAAAAGCATACCATATATTTTTTTAAAAGCACAGTTGCAGTTACCACCGCTCTGGATAACATAAAAACAGCCTAACCACTAACTAGTGCGAGTAAAATGGTCAGAGTGAGCTGTTCTCGCATTTGTGTCTGGAAGAAGCTAGCAAGCTAGCCAACGTTAGCCAGTTTGCTTGGGTGCTTGACTGCTGTAGTTAGGTCAGAACGCTCAGATCAACCCTACTCCTCGGCGAGAGCATCCAGTGTGCGCTCTGAACTCTCCAAGAGCAAATCTGACAACACTCTAAGTTTAAGAACGCCCAGAGCACACTCTGGCACTCCAGATTAAATTTACGAACACACCCGTAGTATAAACCAGCCTTTGGTTGTTTAGTACATGGCCTCACATGTGAATCCTTAAAAAAAAATATTTGGGATAGATGTCCCATCCACGGAACGGTTGAGCTAACGTAGGCTATTGCGATTAGCATGAGGTTGTAAGCAACAAGAACATTTCCCAGAACATAGACAAATCTGAAATTGGCAAAAAGCTTACATTCTTGTTAATCTAACTGCACTGTCCAATTTACAGTAGCTATTACAGTGAACAAATACCATGCTATTGTTTGAGGAGAGTGCCCAATTTTGAACATGAAAAGTTATTAACACACAAATTAGGCAAATTAGGCAAATATGGGCAGTCTTGATACAAKATTTTGAACATAAATGCAATGGTTCATTGGATCAGTCTAAAACGTTGCACATACACTGCTGCCACCTAGTGGCCAACATCTAAATCACACCTGGGCTGGAATAATACATTATGGCCTTTCTATTGCATTTCAAAGATGATGGTACAAAAAAAAAAWATCTTTATTCTTCTTTATTTATTCTTTATTCCTTATCAAATTCAAATTGAAGGTACACAGATTGCTTTAGATTAATTAACAGAAAAAAACGAACGGAAGAAAATCTCCCTGATCAAATGGGTAGGCCACCCAGTGGCTATTTTTTGGGGGATTTAATTAAATCTATTCGGTGTGCGCAAGGGAGCCACACCTACAGACTTCATTATGCACGTACATAGAGTAAGACTGAGAAGTGCTTCAATCAAAACGCTTAAAAAAAGGCATACATTTCCTAAGGTTGAATCTGCCCCTACATGAATGAAGTACCTCCTATTCATCTCTGACAATACTGTTTGTCATTCAGTCACAAACAGATGGCGGAACTAATATATCACATTTTCTGTTTCATAGGATCCATAATGTGTTGGACACATGTTGGTTCTGTACCAAGTAGCAAGAGGAAGTGGAACTAGACTAGGAACATAGAATTGGAGGGATGGATAGAGGGATGGAGGGGTGAAAGGAAGGAWGGATGGATGGAGGAGTGAGTATATTTTCTAGGAATAGCTCAAATAGTTTCGGCCTTTGAAAATACCTTTGCCTCTGTGCTATCCAGACCTATAAAAATATGCTTCATTTACATCGCAAATGGCACCCTATTSCCTTTATACACTACACTCTTTTCCCTCATTAATGCACTACTACTGACCAGGAAGCCATAAAGGAGTCCTCTAAAGGACTAGGGAGCCGTCTGGGACGCATGCATATGCTCRTCTGAGAAGGAGAACCAAGTTCCATCAACCATCAATTAAATGGAGTGCAGCAGTCAYAGAGGATATTTTAAATTACAATATATTTCCTGTTGTTGGTTTATGAACTGAAAAAAAAATGAGGGCGAAAACAAAGCATAATTAAAATTATTACAGTAGAATTAGGCTCCTTAGAGAGGAGATAGGGGATGAAGCGATGTTGAATTAAGTAGTAATTAAGTGCAAATTAAAACAGCTATTACACACCAAATTCAGGCATAATTTCCTGGCTGTGATTAAACTCACACTGCAAAGTCCCCTGGGGTAACAGCCCAGCACCTGACTGAGAATCAACACATTTACCAACATTAAAAAGCAGAGAAAGTTCTGTAGAAAAATAAACACACGAGCAAGATGCCTATCTTTGAAATACTACTCTACATGACCAAAAGTATGTGGACTCCTGCTCGTTGAACATCTCACTCCAAAATCAAAGGCATTAAGATGGAGTTGGTTCCCCCTTTGCTGCTATAACAGCCTCCACTCTTCTGGGAAGGCTTTCCACTAGTTGGAACATTGCTGCAGGGGACTTGCTTCAATRCAGCCACAAGKGCATTAGTGAGGTCGAGCACTGATGTAGGGCCGATTAGGCATGGATCGCAGTCGGCGTTCCAATTCATCCCGCAGTTGTTCAACGGGGTTAGGTTCAGGGCTCTGTGCAGGCCAGTCAWGTTCTTCCACAACGATCTCTTGACCAACCATTTCTGTATGGACCTCGCTTCGTSCATGGGGGCATTGTCATGCTGAAACAGGAAAGGGCCTTCCCCAAACTGTTGCCACAAAGTTGGAAGCACCGAATCATCTAGAATATCACTGGAACTAAGGGGCCTGAATCATGAAAAACAGTCCCAGACCATTATTCCTCCTCCACCAAACTTTACAGTTTGGCATTATGCATTGGGGCAGGTAGCGTTCTCCTGGCATTTGCCAAACCCAGATTCGTCCGTCGGACTGCCAGATGGTGAACCGTGATTCATCATTCCAGAGAACGTGTTTCCATTGGTCCAGAGTCCAACGGCATCGAGCTTTACACCACTCTAGCCGACACTTGGCGTTGCGTATGCTGATCTTATGGAAAGCCATTTCGTAAAGCTTCCAATGAACAGTTATTGTGCTGACAATGTTCCCAGAGGCAGTTTGGAACTAGGTAGTGAGTGTTTCAACTGAGGACAGGCCATTTTTATGCTCTACGCACCTCAGCACTCGTTCTGTGAGCTTGTGTGGCCTACCACTTCGCGGCAGAGCCGTTTTTGCTCCTAYCTGTTTCCACTTCACAATAACAGCACTTACATTTGACCAGGGAAGCTCTAGGAGGGCAGAAATTTGACAAACTGATTTGTTGGAAAGGAGGCATRTTATGACGGTGCCACAATGAAATTTACTGAGCGTTTTCAGTCAGGCCATTCTACTGCCCATATGTGTCTATGGAGATTGCATGGKGGTGTGCTCGATTTTATACACCTGTCATCAACTCGTGTGGCCAAAATAGCCGAATCCACTAATTTGAAGGGGTGTCCACATACTTTTGGATATATAGTGTGAATAGATAGTGAAATGGATATGTGTCCACCCCTGGAGACTTCTTTTTGGGGCATAAAACATCCTGTACACTGCACTCTGCTTGGCGCCTTCAGAAGGTATGCTAACATCAGCTGTTTTGTCAGTGTCAGGGATTACACCATGTCCAACTTGGCCCTTAGTGGTTCAATTAATTGGTAAATCTGTTGTGATAACCCGAGCWGCCTGATTGGCTGGGAATAAGATGTAAGACTATAGTGTTATTTGGGGGATGGCTTGGCGGTACAGCCTACTATACGACGGCTCGCGGACTCTAGAGAGACGGTGTGATGGACAGAGAACTCAATGTTAAGAAGGTGTTCCGCGTCGTACTGAAGGTGAATCCAGGTGAGATATTAGGAAGGCGTTCCTAATGTTCTGTARAGTCAGTGTATAAATGGAACCAGTGTGTCATTTGGGATGCATATATATATCTGGTCTGCTGTGGCTTCCTCTCCTCTCTCAGTGGAGACAATGGGAACCTCAGTCTGGGGACATCTACAGAGGCCCTTATTAATGGTGTTGTCACGGCGAAGGCAAGAGCAGCTTAATCTCTTTCAATTAATAACTCAGGTTGCCGCGGGCGACGGGGCGACGGCCACACACACTGTCCCAGTGTCCCAGCTCTCTCTCTCTCTGTGTGTGTGTGTGTGACACAAACACACTCTACACCACAGTCAATAGTGTACAGACACACACACACACACACACACACACACACACACACACACACACACACACACACACACACACACACACACACACACACACACACACACACTGCTTCTCCAGGCCTCTCTCGGTAGCTGAGTGCCTCTCACCTCCATACTGGTAATGAGTCCCCACTCTCCTCAGCAGCCTCCGTCGCCCTGGGCGACACTGGATGCTAGTCCTATCTCTCTGGCTCTTCCAGTATCTCATCAAACAGCCAGATACACAACACATACACACACATACATCAACACACACACACATACAGTGCATTCGGGAAAGTATTTAGACCCCTTGACTTTTTCCACATTGTATTTCGTTACAGCCTTATTCTAAAATTGATTAAATAGCTTTTTTCCCCCTCATCAATCTACACACGTTACCCCATAATGACAAAGCAAAAAACAACTTGTTTGGAGTCCAGCTGTGGTAAATMTAATTGATTGGACATGATTTGGAAAAGCACACAGCTGTCTATGTAAGGTCCAACAGTTGACAGCGCATGTCAGAGCAAAAACCAAGCCGTGAGGTCGAAAGAATTGTCCGTAGATCACCGAGACAGGATTGTGTTGAGGCATAGATCTGGGGAAGGGTACCAAAAGAATTGGCCGCCTGTCCAAACTGAYCAATCGGGGGAGAAGGGCCTTGGTCAGGGAGGTGACCAAGAAGCCAATGGTAACTCTTACAGAGCTCCAGAGTTCATCTGGGGAGATGGGAGAACCTTCCAGAAGGACAACCATCTCTGCAGCACTCCACCAATCAGTCCTTTTATGATCAGTCCTCCGTGGCCAGACGGAAGCCACTCCTCAGTCCTAGTCAGGATGGAGGGAAAGATGAACAGAGCAAAGTACAAGAGAGAAACTTGATGAAAACCTGCTCCAGAGCGCTCAGGACCTCAGACTGGGGCGAAGGTTCACCTTCCAACAGGACAACGACCCTAAGCACACAGCCAAGACAACGCAGGAGTGGCTTCGGGACAAGTCTCTGAATGTCCTTGAGTGGCCCAGCCAAAGTCTGGACTTGAAACCGATCGAACATCTCCGGAGAGACCTGAAAATAGCTGTGCAGTGACGCTCCCCATCCAACCTGACAGAGTTTGAGAGGATCTGCAGAGAAGAATGYGAGAAGCTCCCCATTTAACAAAGTAAAACTGGTTTAGAAATGTTTGCAAATTTACAAAAAAAAWWAAAAATWGACCATTTACTCAGTACTTTGTTGAAGCACCTTTGACAGTGATTGCAGCCTCAAGTCTTCTTGGTAGCATTGCCTTTACATTTTTTTTATTYTTTAACTTGGGTCAAACATTTCGTGTAGCCTTCCACAAGCTTCCCGCAATAAGTTGGGTGAATTTTGTTCCATCCCTCCTGACAGAGCTGGTGTAACTGAGTCAGGTTTTTAGGCCTCCTTGCTCGCACACGCTTTTTTCAGTTCTGCCCACAAATTTTCTATGGGATTGAGGTCAGGGCTTTGTGATGGCCACTCCAATACCTTGACTTTGTGGTCCTTAAGCCATTTTGCCACAACTTTGAAAGTATGCTTGGGGTCGTTGTCCATTTGGAAGACCCATTTGCGACCAAGKTTTAACTTCCTGACTGATGTCTTGAGATGTTACTTCATTATATCCGCATAAATTTCCTACTTCATGATGCCATCTATTTTGTGAAGTGCACCAGTCCCTCCTGCAGCAAAGCACCCACACATTTACATTTACATTTAAGTCATTTAGCAGACGCTCTTATCCAGAGCGACTTACACAACATGATGCTGCCTCCCCCGTGCTTCACGGTTGGGATGTTGTTCTTCGGCTTGCAAGCCTCCCCCTTTTTCCTCCAAACATAACGATGGTCATTATGGCAAACAGTTCTATTTTGTTTCATCAGACCAGAGGACATTTCTCCAAAAAGTATGATCTTTGTCCCTATTTGCAGTTGCAAACCGTAGTTTGGCTTTTATTTATGCTGGTTTTGGAGCGGTGGATTTTTCCGATGTGAATCAGACCTTTAAACAGGTCAACACGAGGCCAGACGGTTTACAAGGACGTGTTCTCCGAGCATGCGCTGACCAACTGGCAAGTGTCTTCATTGACATTTTCAACCTGTCTCTGCCTGAGTCTGTAATACCAACATGTTTCAAGCAGACCACCATAGTCCATGGGCCCATGAACACCAAGTTAACCTACCTAAATGACTACCGACCCGTAGCACTCACATCTGTAGTCATGAAGTGCTTTGAAAGGCTGGTATCAACACCATTGTCCCAGAAACCCTAGACCCACTCCAATTTGCATTCCGCCCTATCAGATCCACAGATGATGCAATCTCTATTGCACTCCACACTACCCATTCTCACCAGGGGAAAGGAATCCCTACGTGAGAATGCTATTCATTTACTACAGCTCAGCGTTCAACACCATAGTGCCCTCAAAGCTCATCACGAAGCTAAGGACCCTGGGACTAAACACCTCCCTCTGCAACTGGATCCTGGACATCCTGACGGGCCGCCCCCAGGTGGTAAGGGTAGGTAACAACACATCTGCCACGCTGATCCTCAACACGGGGGCCCCTCAGGGGTGCGTGCTCAGTCCCCTCCTGTGCTCCCTATTCACCCACAACTGCATGGCCAAGCACGACTCCAACACCATCATTAAGTTTGCCGATAACACAACAGTGGTAGGCCTGATCACTGACAATGATGAGACAGCCTTTAGGGAGGAGGTCAGAGACCTGGCAGTGTTATGCCAGGATAATAACCTCTCCCTAAACGTGATCATAAACAAAGGATCTGATCGTGGACTACAGGAAAATCATGCCCCCATTCTCATCAACAGGGCTGTAGTGTAGCAGGTTGAGAGCTTCAAGTTCCTTGGTGTCCACATCACTAACGAGCTGTCATGGTCCAAACACACCAAGACAGTCGTGAAGAGGGCACGACTATTCCCCTTCAGGAGACTGAAAAGATTTGGCATGGGTTCCCAGGTCCTCAAAAAGTTATACAGCTGCACCATTGAGATTATCCTGACTGATTGCATCACAGCCTGATATGTCAACTGCGAAAGCAAGGCAAAAAAAAATACAAAAATCAAATCAAAGGGTAGTGCGTACGGCCCAGTACATCACTAAGGCAAAGCTTTCTGCCGTCCAGGACCTCTATACCAAGCGGTGTTAGAGGAAGGCCCTAAAAAAGACTGCAGCCACACTAATCATAGACTGTTCTCTCTGCCATAGCACGGCAAGTAGTACCAGAGTGCCAAGTCTAGATCCAAAAGGCTTCTAAACAGCTTCTTCCCCCAAGCCATAAGACTCCTGAACAGCAGGTAAACAGCATTTACCTTGTCCCTCTCCCCCCCAATATTTGTACTCTGCTGCTACACTCTGGTTATTATGTATGCATAGTCACATTTGACAAATTATGACTCAATTCAGGAAACTAGGCGTATGTTGCAAGTCACGACTTCACAGGAGAGCAGTTTGAATATTAAAAACATTTGTTTAGCCAAATGTGATTTTTTTGGCAGAAATGACTTCTGGAACATGTGAACTTTCATGTGCCTTAATAACAAACTTGTATGTAATCTGTCATTATGAATACAATTGTTAAATTACAAGCCTTGTTTTAAGCAACAGAAAAGGCTAGCAACCTTACCACTAGTCATGATTGGCTGAGATAATGAGTGGGCTGGACATGCAGAGAGAGGAGTTCAGATTGGCCTGGCATAGACGGCTGCTGTCTATTTGAGCTCGTCAGTCTGTGTTGAACGCAGCTTTTTAAAATAATGTATTGTGTAGTGAAGCTGCATAAGTGTTGCTCTCCACTTTTTGGAGGATCAGGTTCTGAAATCAGTGGAATTAGAGGATGATAGCTACAGAGATGGAGAAAACACCTGTCTCCGGATTACATCTTCAAACTAAGGGCAACCGTGGCATGGCATTCCTGACAGGCGGACGTGTCCATCATGCATGATGATGTATACAGGTGAGATAGCGTTAGCAAGCTACATTTTCAGATGTTACACCTTTTCTAATTTTGACAGAAAGTGGTTTAATTTCAAGCTAAAGTGTACTGTTAGCTAGCTAGCTAACATTAGCTGTCTGTCTCCCTAGCTATCGTTGCGTGTATGACTAGCTAACATTAGCTGGCGGTCTCCCTGGTTATCGTTGCGTGTATGACTAGCTAACATTAGCTGGCGGTCTCCCTAGCTATCGTTGCGTGTATGACTAGCTAACGTTAGCTGGCGGTCTCCCTGGTTATCGTTGCGTGTATGACTAGCTAACGTTAGCTGTCTGTCTCCCTAGCTGACGTCATTATTTGTTTCCCAGAGCTGTTTGCTGTTCTAGTTAGAGCCTAATGTTAGCTAGCTAACATTGAACCTGGTTGGTTAGCTCCCAGCACTGTGGCATTGTTGGCACTGTTCATTGTTGTTTAACTAGCTAACGTTGTCTGGCTGGCTCGTTAGCTAATGCTACGTGACGTGTGTACAACACCCGTTGAATATGGCTAGTGTCAGTAAACATCTGCAAAAAAGCATGATGAAATTGTTGCCGGCAGAGCTGGTTAGGCTGTTTTTATGTTATCCAGAGGTAAACAAATCATCGGCCAGAGCGTCAAGTGTGCGCTCTGAGAGCGAAACGAGATGGGTGGGCTTAAAGCTTAAGTGGTTGTGAACGATGCTGAATGGGTGTAGACAAAGAAGAGTTCTTCACTAGATAGCAGAACATTCAAAGGCGATTTTCTCAAAAGTGAGTTCACAATTTGATCAACTTTCAAAGCAGAATTACTTTCCCATTGTTCCTCAAATGCAGTGTATGATGCACCATTTTGAGTCTCTAATTTAATAAAATGTAAAAAACACCATTTCGATACATAAGACCCGAATCCAGCCACAAATAGCATTTGATTTGATTTGATATGGTGCCAGGACAACAACCTTTTCTTCAATATCAGCAAGACGAAGGACTACAGAAAATGGAGGGAGTGGAGACCTTCAAGTTCATCGGTGTCCCCCCTCACTAAGGAGCTTTGTTTCGATGCCATGTCCTTTTTCTTTTATTTGTAGTAGTGCTGTATTTGTGTTAGCAAACCCTCGTAGTACACAGTATTTACAAAGGAAGTGACAGTTCAAATATGCCATCCGCCTTCTTTACGTTATTTTACCCCGTTCCCTTTTAATTGCAAACAGTATTGTATGTTTGAGTTCCAATGATTCCTACTGTGATTGCGAGTTACAGTGAAAACCAAGCTACCCATAGAGACAGTTTGCAGTGTATGAGATGAGATCGATGGATGTCAGAGCGTATCAGGTAGAACACAAGGGGTTGTCATGGCCTCACTGAGCGAAGAAGAGAGAAGAACTATGGAGAAGAATTATGAACCGAACCGGGACCGTATAAAACACACAAAGGAAGGACAATAGCAACAGCAACAGCTGCCAGATTTTGTTTTTGCTATATACAAAGCTCAGAGAGAGTAGCAACACTGTGGTCAGGATTCCACTAAGCATTCAAAACACTGCAAAATCAAACTGAAATGTCCCTTGAAATGAATTTGAAAAACACATGTAAAACCCATACATACTGTTCCACATTCCTGAGCAGTGTATAATCTCACTGAGCATTCAAAACACTGCAAAAGGGGATCTGTAACGTCCCAGATAGAAAACACAATGGCTAGACTAGCGATAGCAGCTGTACCTCTGGTTCAGTACAAAGCAAGAGCAACACTGTCGTCAGAGTCTGTATTCAGAAAGACTCTCAGAGGTGGAATGCTGATAAAGGATCAGGTCCCCCTTATCTCCAATAAAATCTCTTCCATTATGGTGTTAAAGGGAAAACTGACCCAAAATCAGCACTCTGAATACAGGCCCTTTGATCTCACAAAGATTTTATGCAACGTGCCCTGTCTCAACTAACACCACAGCAAGAGATATAAATCAACTAGCTGGCCATCAAATCATTACTAATCTGTCTACTGTACACTGAAACAAAATAAAGGTAATTAAGTGGGTCTTCCTCAGGTCTTAAGGTTCCTTAGAGCACTCTCGCCCGATAAAGAACCTTTGATATAAGTCACTTTAACTCTACCTACATGTACATATTACCTCAATTACCTTGACTAACCGGTGCCCCTGCACATTGACTCTGTACTGGTACCACCTGTATTATAGCCTCCACATTGACTCTGCACCGGTACCCCCTGTATATAGCCTCTACATTGACTCTGTACTGGTACCCCCTGTATATAGCCTCCACATTGACTCAGTACCGGTAGTCCCTGTATATAGCCTCCACATTGACTCTGTACTGGTACCACCTGTATATAGCCTCCACATTGACTCTACACGGTACACCCTGTATATAGCCTCCACATTGACTCTGCACCGGTACCCCCTGTATATAGCCTCCACAATGACTCTGTACCGTAATACCCTGTATATAGCCTCCACATTAACTCTGTACCGTAATACCCTGTATATAGCTTTACTACTGTTATTTTACTGCTGCTCTTTAAATATTTGTTACTTTTATTTGTTATTTTTTACTTATTTATTTTGTATTTAACATGTTTTTTTTAAACTGCATTGTTGGTTAACGGCTTGTAAGTAAGCATTAGAAATGTAGGAACAAATAGAAATTTGATGTGATATTTCCCAGCATGCCCTATTGAAGGTACATTTAAAAAAAAAAAATGTTTTTTTTTAATAATAATGTTTTTGCATATACACTGATTGATTAATTCATGTTATTCTATTCAAATACAAATAACTGAATATTGTCTAATCTTTTCCAATCTGTTAGTTGGAGTTATTGCACCCGTTACTGAAATGGTTTATCCAGTTTAGATGTTTAAGGTATTCTCATATCTTACTCTTCCCAACCCTGGCAGTCATTCTGAATGCAGGTTGCAGGTGAATAGAAATTCCAAATGTTGGATATTCCTACCCTGGCTGGATTCCAATAGGAATTATATATTACCTTGCAAGCCAGCATAATGTAGCTTGCAGGCCTGATGTGGCTTGTAAACTATGTGTTTCAGACCACTGTATTAGGTCAAAACTAGGCCTTCAAATGAAGGCCTTATGAAAAATGGATTGTCATAAATAATATAATTTTAATAACAACAGGATCTCACTTGGTGAAGGCCACAGGACTGGAAATGAATGAACGCAACAGTCCTGTCTCTGTCACTAGAAAACACAGTCATGTACTGGTTACTTCAAATTTCACTTGAAAGACATCATGGGAAATATGCAAATAAGGCTTAAAACCGTACAGCAGTTGTAATGTAGTGATCATTATGCCATAATCCAGTCTATCATACTGTGAGATTCCAGCCTCATGTTTTACAGTAGCCAGAGAGTGGGAATGATATGCCATGTGAACCAAAGGATCGATGATAACGGTGACACGCTCTGGACATCTGGTAACCAAGAAACTCATCCTTATTCAAAAAGCTCCCACCGTCACCACCTGTTGACTTTGACCCCCGAGCTATCGGAAGAAGAGGACGACCTGAACACTTGTCCACATGCCTTCTGAACAACCAGATCGAGACCCGGATCCAGATCGAGACCCGGATCCAGATCGAGACCCGGATCCAGATCGAGACCCGGATCCAGATCGAGACCCGGATCCAGATCGAGACCCGGATCCTGATCGAGACCCGGAGCCTGATCGAGACCCGGATCCAGATCGAGACCCGGATCCTGATCGAGACCCGGTTCAGTTCAAATAAACATAAGCAATCTAAACAGTGGGATGTTACAGCAGGGATATTCAATTCCAGCCCTGGTTTTGACATTTTTATAATTGTTCTTCAAAGAACCGTCCCATGTATGGTTCCTCAGAGAGCCTAAATTGGGTCCCCTAGAGTATCGCTCTAAAATAACCTTATTTGGTTCCAACTTGTACCTTATTTTTAAATAAGAGTGTCAAATCAGTGGATATCAAATATTTACTAAATAGTTTCTATTTACATTTTATGATAATACAACATAACAAATCACAAACAAACACTGTTAAAGCCAATGTCATCTAACATATATGGCATTTCAATCTGACTATCCCCATAATAACAGATTACTGCACTTGTACATAGCCCATCTATAATTTAGACCACACAACTACCGCTTCCCCTACTGTATTTATTTATTTTGCTCCTTTGCACCCCATTATTTCTATCTCTACTTTGCACATTCTTCCACTGCAAATCAACCATTCCAGTGTGTTTACTTGCTATATTGTATTTACTTCGCCACCATGGCCTTTTTTTTGCCTTCACCTCCCTTATCTCACCTCACTTGCTCACATTGTATATAGACTTATTTTTCTACTGTATTATTGACTGTATGTTTGTTTATTCCATGTGTAACTCTGTGTTGTTGTATAGGTCAAACTGCTTTGCTTCATCTTGGCCAGGTCGCAATTGTAAATGAAAACTTGTTTACCTGGTTAAATGAAGGTGAAATAAACAAAATAAAATAAAATAAACTTGGTCCAACAGTGAGGCTGTAGTGATTCAAACCTATAGCTCTAGGACAGTTATAGTGATATAGTTACATTTGTAAAGAACGTACATCTTTAGCAATACAATGCTATCTCTATAAACTAATGCTCTCTGCATCTCTATAAACTAATGCTCTCTGCATCTCTATAAACTAATGCTCTCTGTATCTCTATAAACTAATGCTC
>NW_019942891.1:221730-246667 GCF_002910315.2 Salvelinus sp. IW2-2015 | reverse complement strand
TAATGGACTCTGCATCTCTATAAAACTAATGCCTCTGCATCTCTTATAAACTAATGCTCTCTGTATCTCTAATTAAAACTAATGCTTTCTGTATCTCTATATAACTAGATGCTTCTCTGAATCTCTATAACTTAAATGCACGTGCATCTTATAAACAACTTCGTGCTCTCACTATTGCTGATTCTCTATAAACTAATGCCTCGCTATCTCTATAAACTAATGCTCTCTGATTCTCTATAAACTAACTGCTCTCTGCATCTCTATAAAATAATGCCCTCTCTGAATTCTAATAAACTAATGCATCTCTGCATCCTCTAATAAATAATGCTCCTCTCCTAATTTTGCTCTCGTATTTCTATATACTACATGCTCTCTGTATCTCTATAAACTAATGCTCTGACTTGAACTAAGTTGCCTCTCCCTTATAACTTAAATGCCTCTCTGCATTTCTCTTTAACTATGCTCTCTGTATCTCTTATAAACTATATCTTTCTGATATCTCTAAAACTAATGCTCTCTGGATCCTACATAAACTAATTGCTCCCCCAAACCTGGCTCTCCAAGTTATAAAATAATTGCTGCTCTGTTCATCTCTATAAGACTATAATGCTCTCTTGCATCCTATAAACTATGCTCTCTGCATCTCTATAATAATGCTCTCTGTATCTCTTATAAAACTAATGCTCTCTTCTTCTGCATTAAAACTAATGTCTCTGCCATTCTTAAAACTAATGCTCTCTGCATCTCTATTAACATAATGCTCTCTGTATCTCTTATAAACTAATGCTTCTCTGCATCTCTACAAAACTAATGCTCTGTGCATTCTCTTTTAACTAATGACTCTCTGTCACTCTTTATATAACTAAGATTTGCATCTCTATCGACTATCCTCTTTATTCATACACTAATTGCTTCTTCTGAACTCTCTATATAACTAAGTGCACTCTCTATCTCTATAAAACTAATGCTCTCTGCATCTCTATAAACTAATGTCTCTCTGCAATTCTAATAAACTAATGCTCTCTTCATTCTATAAATTAATGACCTCTGCAATCTCTATAAACTAATGCTCATTCTGCATCTCTATAAACAATGCTCTCTGTCATTCTCTATAAACTAATGCCTCTGTATCTCTATAATAATGCTTCTCTGGCATTCTATAAACTAATGCTCTCTGCATCTCTATAAACTAATTGCTCTCTGCTATCTCTATAAACTAATGCATCTCTGTATCTCTATAAACAAATGCTCTCTGCTATCTCTATGAAACTAATGCACTCTGTCTCACATTCTTCTCTGCTCTATAAACTAATGCTGCTTCTGCATCTCTATAAACTAATGCTTGCTCTGCATCTCTATAAACTAATGCTCTCTGCATCTCTATAAACTAATGCTCTCGTTGCATCTCACTAAAGCTAATGCCTTCTGCATCTCTATATACTAATGCTCTCTGATTCTCTAAACTCAATGATTTCGACTCTAAATGATGCCATCTGAATCTTATAAACTAATGCTCTCTGTATTCTCTATAAACTATCTTCTCTGCATTCTATAAACTAATGCCTCTGCATCTCTCAATAAAACTAATGCTCTCTGCATCTCTATAATCTAATGCCTCTGCATCTCTATAAACTAATGTTCTCTCTGCATCCCTATAAACTAACATGGCTCTCTGCAATCTCTATAAACGTAATGCTTCTCTGCATCTCTATAAATCTAATGGCTCTCTGGCATCTCTATAAAACTAATGCTCTCTGCATCTCTATAGAACGTAATGCTCTCTGCATCTCTATAACTATGCTCTCTGCATTCTATAACTAATGTCTCTCGCATCATCTATAAACTAATGCTTCTTGCTATATCTATCAAACTAATGCTCTCTATCTCTATAAACTTGAATGCTCCTGCTATCTCTATAAACTAATGTCTCTGCACTCTTATAATACTAATGCCTCTGAATCTCTATATACAATGCTCTCTGTCATCTCTATAACTAATGCTCTCCTGCATCTTCTATAATACTAATGACTTCTGCATCTCTAATAAATCTAATTGCTATCTCTGATCTCTATAATCTAATGTCTCTCTGCATTCTATAAACTAATGCTCTCTTCATTCTCTATATACTAATGCTCTCGGCATCTCTTAAGTAATGTTGATCTCTACATGCTCTCTGCATCTCTATAACTAATGCTCTCTGTATCTCTATAAACTAATGCTCTCGCAATCTCTGATAATAATCTTCGCATTAACTAATGGCTGTATCTCTTAAAACTATGCATTGTTCTCTATAAATAATGCTCTCTTGATCTCTATATTACTAATGTACTTGCTCTCTATGTAAGCTCTCATCTATAAACTAATGCTCTCGCATCTCTATAACTAACTGCTCTCCTTCTAACTCTCTGTTGCATCTCTATAAACTAAATGCCTCTCTTGCATCTCTATAAACTAATGCTCTCTGCTATCTCTATAAACTAATGCTCTTCTGCTCATCTCTATAAATAATGCTCTGGTGCATTCTATATAACTAATGCCTCTCTGTTCAAAATGTCGCGATCTCTATAAACTAATGCACTCTCGCATCTCTATAAACGTAATGCTCTCTTTGATCTCATAAACTAATGCCTTCTGCATTCCTATAACACTAATTGCTCTCTGCCATCTCTATAATCTAATGCTTTCTCTGGAGCATCTCTTATAAAACTAATGCTCTCTGCTATGCTCTTATAAGACTAATGCTCTCTCTTGAATCCTATAAAACATAATGCACTCTGCATCCCATAAACTAACTCCGTGATTTAACTATGCTCTGCATCTCTATATAACTAATGTGCTTGCGACTATAAACTATGTCTCTTTGCATCTCTATGAATAATCCGACTTATAAACTGCCCCTCTCTCTGCACATAACTAATGCTTGCATCCTAACTAATAGCCTCCATCTCATAAAGCTAATCCCTGCATAACAATGCTCGTGCTCCTATCTCTCTGTAATCGTGTATATTTGCTGTATCTTTAAAAAAAACTTTTGAATTAAACAAACATTTAGCAGTCATTAACACAGACACAAATAACTTCTCTAATTGGTCGATACAATATCAATCTGATTAACAAGTCTATTATAACTAGAATGGTCACAGCTACGTTTGGAAACAAACATCATCAGAAAAATGGTTAATAGCTCTTTCTCACATAAGTATAATTATAGACTCCATTTAATAGGCACATTTATGTCATTCATATTGAGGGAAAAATTAATCATTCTATAAGAAAGTATCTGACTTGCTTTCCCCGAGCAGAACGACAGATGGCATCTGCCTATGCTTGTCCTAGATCATGAATACTTTATTAAACCATTATCACCGATCGAATATTTCAGGATGAAATTATAGATTTTCTGCGATTCTAGTTTTTGCATATCTAGTACTATTCAATATCCAAATAATTACAGGCAAAATATTAAAGAAGGTGGTCCAACCATGGTTAAAGGGCGGTGGCGTCTCCAAGTATGTTAAAGGAGGGTGATTCCAATATTAAAGGGGGTGAATTCCCCAATATGTTAAAGGGGGGTGATTCCAATATGTTAAAGGAGGGTGTCATATTAAGGGGTTCCAATATGTTAAAGGGGTGATTTCCAATTATGGTAAGGTGGGTGATTCCAATGATGTTAAAGGGGGGTGATTCAGTAGTTTCCAATATGTTAAAGGGGGTGATTCCAATATGTTAAGGGGGGTGATTCCAAATGTTAAAGGGGTTATTTCCAATATTGGTTACCATAGGAGGGGTGGTATACCAATATGTTAAGAGGAGGGTGATATCAATATGTTGAAGGGGTACAATATGTAAAGGGGGTGGTTCCAATATGTTAAAGGGGTGATTCCATATGTTAAAGGGGGCGTGATTCCAATATGTTAAAGGAGGGTGATTCCATTATGTTAAGGGGTGATTCCAATATTTAAAGGGGGTGATTCCAATATGTTATAAGGGGGGTGATTCCTTAAATGTTAAGGAGGTATTTCAATATGTAAGGAGGGGATTACCAATTATGTTACAAGGGGGGTGGTTCCAATGATGTTAAAGGGGGTGATTCCATATATGGTTAAAGGGGGGTAAATTTCCGTCGTTTCTTTAGAATGAAAGAAATAAAACCACAACATTCTACACATGCGCAATAATTACCATAAACATTCTTTATAATGATTGCCCTCGAACACCTCTAGTCTAGTAAACCGGTTTGTGGAGAGAAATTAAGCTTATCTGATATGCAAGGAAAATGTGTGCTAGACAGGAGAACTTTAGCAGGGAAACCTTTAGAATAGTGACTTCTCATTCATTCCATCGTCTGTCTCTTGTATTATATAATTCAACTGGCTAAACAATTGGTCCTCTCGCAAGTGTCATACAGATGATTCTCTGGTGTGTGTGTTGTGTGTGTGTGTGTGTGTGTGTGTTGTGTGTGTGTGTGTGTGTGTGTGTGTGTGTGTGTGTTGTTGTGTGGTCGTGTGTGTGTGTCTGTGTCTGTGTGTCTGTGTGTGTCTGTGTGTGTGTCTGTGTCTGTTTGTGTCTGGTGTGTGTGGTCCTGTGTTCGGTGTTGTGTGTTGTGTCTGTGTGTCTGTGTGTCTGTGTGTGTTGTTGTGGTGTCTGTTGTTGTCTGTGATCTTTGTCTTGTCTGTGGGTCATGTGGCTGTGTGTCTGTGTTGTCTGTGTGTTGTGTGGTCTGTGTTGTGTGTGTCTGTGTTGTGTGTTCTTGTGTGTGTGTGTGTGTGTCTGGTGTCTGTGTGTCTGTGTGTCTGTTGTGTGTGTGTGTCTGTGTGCTGTGTGCTGCTGTGTGGTCTGGTCTGTGTGTGTGTGTCTGTGTGTCTGTGTGTGTGTCTGTGTGTGTGTGCTGTGTGTGTGTGTTGTGGCATTAAAATAACATTCATTGGATTAAACATGCAGAATAAAAACAATGCTAATTAAGGCACAGCGGTGTTTTCGTCGTCGACATCAAATGATGGCAGAGGAACATCTAGCACTATTCAACAAAACCAGCCATAACGTATGTAAATTGTTAAATAGTTTAATGTATAAGTTTCTAAAAAAAACGTGTTTTGCTTTGTAAAGAAAGTTTTACTTTCAAACAAGCCTCTTGAGGTTGACTAAGGTTCGACAATGGTCAATTATTTGCAGACCGGGTGCATTGTTAGTCACAAGGACATATTTTCTGTCCAAGAAAGTTCACACACACCACACACACACACACACAACACACACACACTCACATCACGGACACACACGGACCACACAACGGACACACACGGGACCACACACACACACACTATCACAGCACCAACACACCAACCCACCACACACACACACACACACACACACACACACTACACAGACGCACCACACAGCACACACACGACAGCACTTCGAACACAGCCATTGCGACACAAACACAGTCAGGTCCTTTGCGTATGTTGGTGTAAGACGCAGCTTTCTATTGATCAAGATGCGAGACAGCAGAAACCCAGAACTATTCTGGCATATGGAGTACGAAACTTGAATGGTTTTTGAGCTTGTGTGCCAATGTATTTCTTAAAGGCTTGGATGTTATGACAAGATTAGCTATATATCTGAATGGCAAGGTTAATTTTTCGTATTCTGTTTCATAATGGATTCTGTATGTATGTATGCTATGTTTAGTTTTGTCACAGAATGATACAGTGTCTTATAAAGCCCATTGTTTATTTATTAATAAAAATATAAAACAATTCAATCACATTACACAACCCTCCGTGTTCCAGATGACAGGCCCACTTTGCCTCTGGCGCCGTCTCACAGCCTCCTGGGGGGACCTCAGGCAGAGTGGCAGGTAGGACGCAAGAAATGATGTTGGGGAGTGTGAAGACTGTCGTTGGGTTATTTCGCACCTTGTAGTGCACTAGGTGCAGAGCTAGCACATTTCCTTGTCTCACTGCACCAGCAGAGACATACCCAACGAGGTCTTGGAGGAGAGAGAGGAGGAGGAGGAGGTGGATGAAGCCAGAGAGGAGGAGTGGAAATGCAGAGTGACGAGGAGGATTGAAAATAAGACGGGAGGAAGAGGGGAGAGGATGACGAGGAAGGGAGGATGAAGACAAGGGAGGAGGAGGAGAGGGACAAGGTGGAGATGAAGACAATAGTGGAGGAGAGGAGGAGGTATTACAGGGGGGGGGTGGATTGACACACGAGGGAGGAGAGGGACGAGAAGAGGAGGAAGGAGAGGGACGACGGAAGAGGGGAGGGAGATGACGGACAGAGGAGAGGGACGAGGAAGAGGAGGGGAGAGGGACGAGGGATGAGGAAGATAGGAGGAGAGGGACGGGAAGAGGAGGAGGAGAAGGGATGAGGAAGAGGGAGGAGGAGAGGGACGAGGAAGAGAGGAGGAGAGGGAACGAGGAAGGAGGAAGGGGAGGAGAGGGACGGAGGAGATGAGGGCGAGGAGAGGGAGGAGGAGAGGGGAAGAGGGCACGAAGGAGAGGAGGATGAGAGGGCGAGGAAGAGGGGGAGGAAGGGATGAGGAAGTAGGAGGTATGAAAACAGATGGAGGAGTAGGAGGAGGGAAGAGGAGGGTAGAATGACTGGAGAACCGGATAAGTTAATTAATGTATTATAAGATGCTGAAACATATGAGACTATATATTAGTCTAAGTCTATTGAGAGAATAAGTCTAAGTACAATATACACGTATTACATAATCTATTCCGTATTAAGTAGTCGTACAGTACACATACACAGTATTTACATAGGTCAATAAGTTTATTACATCGTGCTTACCCGCTACAATACCGACATATAAAATAGTCTACGATGTATGAAATAGTAATCTACAGTATAAATACAGTATTAAATTAGTCTACAGTATTAAATAGTCTACAGTAAAATATCAGTATTAAATTAGTCTTACAGTATTTAAATAGTCTACAGTACAATATACAGTATTACATAGTCTACAGTATTAATAGATCTAACAGTACAATATACAGTATTAAATAGTCTACAGTAACAATATACAGTATTAATAGTCTACAGTATTAAGTAGTCTACAGTACATGATACAGTATTAAATAGTCTACAGTAACAGTATACAGTATTAAATAGTCTACAGTACAATATACAGTATTAAATAGTCTACAGTATTAAATAGTCTACAGTACAATATACAGTATTAAATAGTCTACAGTACAATATACAGTATTTAAATAGTCTACAGACAATATACAGTATTAAATAGTCTACAGTACAATATACAGTATAAATAGTCTACAGTATTAAGTAGTCTTACAGTACATATTTACAGTATTAAATAGCTGTTACCAATATTAAATATTAGTGCAGTATTTGTATTAGTGCAGCTAGTTTGCAGTCTTTCCAGGTTTAGTTTGAAGTGATGGTGTTGGGCTGTTGTTGTTGGCTGTGTTGTTGGCTGTGTTGTTGCTAGCTCCTGACTGAGGAGAGCACATTTTCTATGCCAGGAGAAATCGCGCAATCATTAGCTCGTTGTTGTTATGGATGTATCCAAATAAATGTCACTAGAAAACAGGTTTGAAACAAACACAAATGCAGCTCTTTGCTGTTATTCTGGCTGCACGTGTTGACGTGACAGTACTTAGCCGTAGATTTAGAACGACGACCCAAAGATACAGAAACAAAAAAGACTGAAAGACTGGGTCGCGTCTCTGGCAAACCGAACCGATAGAACGTATGACCAGCCGGCTTGGGTAGCAACCCCAGATTTGTGTTGAGACTATATCTTTGTGGAAGGATGAAATTAGTATTAAATAAATTCATCAAAATGAAGGTTTTAATGAAAATATGTCAATCATTATTTGAATATGTTGGCAAACCCGTTGAAATGAAAGTGATAATGCCCTCGAGCCAGTGTTAGAGGATTTAGATAATGCCTCGAAGCCGGTGATTTAGAGGATTTAGATAATGCCCTCGAAGCCAGTGTTTAGAGGATTTAGATAATGCCCTCGAAGCCAGTGTTTAGAGGATTTAAGATAATTGCCCTCGAAGCCAGTGTTTAGAGGATTTAGATAATGCCCTCGGAGCCAGTGTTTAGAGGATTTTAGATAATCCCTCGAAGCCAGTGTTTAGAGGATTTAGTAATGCCTCGAGCCAGTGTTTAGAGGATTTAGATAATGCCCTCGAAGCCAGTGTTTAGAGGATTTAGAATATGCTCTCGAAGCCAGTGTTTAATCAAATCAAATCAAATCAGAGTTTATTTTACTATTAGCCCTTCGTACATCAGCTAATATCTCGAAAGTGCCTGTACGAAAAACCCAGCCTAAAAACCCCAAACAGCGAGCAATGCAGGTTGTAGAGGCACGGTGGCTAGGAAAAACTCCATAGAAAGGCCAAAACCTAGGAAAAAACCTAGAGAGGAACCGGCTATGAGGGGTGGCCCGTCCTCTTCTGGCTGTGCCGGGTGGGAGATTATAACAGAACATGGCCACGATGTTTCAAATGGTTCATATGACAAGCATGGTCAAATAATAAATCAGGAATAAATGTCAGTTGGCTTTTCAAGCCGACATTAAGAGTTGAAAACAGCAGGTTCTGGGACAGGTAGGGGTTCCATAACTGCAGGCAGACAGTTGAAACTGGAACAGCAGCAAGGCGCAGGTGGCCTGGGACAGCAAGGAGTCATCATGCCCGGTAGTCCTGACGTATGGTCCTAGGCTCAGGTCCTCCGAGAGAGAGAAAGAAAGAGAGAAGGAGAGAATTAGAGGAGCCAAGATTGTTCAAAATTTCATAAATGACAAGCATGGTTCAAATAATAATCAGGAATAAATGTCAGTTGGCTTTTTCATAGCCGATCATTAAGAGTTGAAAGCAGCAGGTCTGGGACATGGTAGGGGTTCCCATAACTGCAGCAGAACAGCTTGAAACTGGAACAGCAGCAAGGCAGGTGGACTGGGCGAACAGCAAGGAGTCATCACGTTCCTGACGTATGGTCCTAGGGCTCAGGTTCTCCAGAGAGAGAAAAGAAAGAGAGAAGGAGAGAATTAGAGAGAGCATATACTTAAATTCACACAGGACACTGGGATAAGACAGGAGAAGTAACTCCAGATATAACCAACTGACCCTTAGCCCCCCGACCATCATAAACTACTGCCAGCATAAATACTGGAGGCTGAGACAGGAGGGGTCAGGAGACACTGTGGCCCCATCCGATGATACCCCGGACAGGGCCAAACAGGAAGGATATTAACCCCACCCACTTTGCCAAAGCACAGCCCCCGCCACCCACTAGAGGGATAACTTCAACCACCAACTTACAATCCTGAGACAAGGCCGAGTATAGCCCACAAAGATCTCCACCACAGCACAAACCAAGGGGGGGCGCCAACCCAGACAGGAAGATCACGTCAGTAACTCAACCCACTCAAGTGACGCACCCCTCCCAGGGACGGCATGAAAGAGCACCAGTAAGCCAGTGACTCAGCCCCTGTAATAGGGTTAGAGGCAGAGAATCMCAGTGGAGAGAGGGGAACCGGCCAGGTAGAGACAGCAAGGGCGGTTCGTTTAGAGGCCCATCAACACCTGTGTCAATATATTCTCCAAAAACCGTCTTCTCTGGAATTATCACTCAAATAGTCTACAGTACAGTATTCGGTATTAAATAGTCTACTGTACAGTATACAGTACTAAATAGTATACAGTACAGTATACAGTACTAAATAGTATTCAGTAGAGTATACATTGTGTAATAGTCTACAGTACAGTATACAGTACTAAATAGTATACTGTACTGTATCCAGTATTAAATAGTCTACAGTACAGTATAGAGTATGTAATAATGTACAGTACAGTATAGACTATTATATTGCTTACAGTACAGCATACAGTATTGCATAGTCTATAGTACACTAAACAGTATACAGTATTTATTAGTCTACAATACAAAGTATACAATTGTCTACAGTACAGTTTACAATATTAAATAGTCTACAGTACAGTATACTGTATCAGTGGTGTMAAGTACTTAAGTAAAAAATACTTTAWAGTACTACCTAAGTAWTTTTKRGGGGGTATCTGTACTTTACTATTTGTATTTTTGAAAACTTTTACTTTCACTTCAYTACATTACTAAATAAAATTCYKCACTTTTTACTCCATATATTTTCCCTGACACCCAAAAGTACTCATTACATTTTGAATRCTTAGCARGACATAAAATCCCTTTTCAACAGAACATCCCTGTTCATCCCTACTGCCTCTCATCTGGCAGACTAACTAAACACATATGCCATGTTTTTAAATGATGTGTAGAAGTGTGACACTGGCTAAACATGAATAACAATATAAGAATATTGTGCCGTCTGGGTTCCTTAAAATAAGGACATTTTTATTATTTGTACTAATACTTTTACTTTTGATACTTAAGTATATTTAAAACCAAATACTTTTTAAGAGTTGTATTTTACTGGGGGACTTCAACTTTGACTTGAGACATTTCCTATTAAGGCATCTTTACTTTTACTCAAGTATGACAATAGAGTAATTGTTACACCATTGTACAGTATACATTAGTCTACAATACCGTATACAGTATTTAATAGTCTACAGTACAGTATACAGTATTAAATAGTCTAGGCACAAAAAATAGTATTAAATAGTATACAGTACAGTATACAGTATACAATATTTAATAATCTAAAGTACAGTTTACAGTACAACATAGTCTACAGTAGAGTATAAAGTATTATATCCTCTACAGTACAGTATATAGAATTACATAGTCTACAGTACAGTATACAGTATTACATAGTCTACAGTACAGTATACAGTATTACATAGTCTACAGTACAGTATACAGTATTATATAGTCTACAGTACAATACACAGTATTATATAGTCTACATTACAGTATACAGTACACATGATTTAACAGTATACTATACAGTATACAGTATTAAATAGTCTATATTACAGTATACAGTATTAAATGGTCTGCAGTACAGTTTACGGTATACACTTTTTAAAAGTGTACATTACACAGTATTTAATAGTCTACAGTACAGTATAAGGTATTATATAGTGTACAGTATACATTATTATATAGTGTACAGTACAATATACAGTATTATATAGTCTACAGTACAGTATAATGTATTATATAGTGTACAGTGCAATATACAGTATTATTTATGGTATTAAATAGTGTGCAGTACAGTATACAGTATTAAATAGTATACAGTACAGTATTATATAGAATACCACTCCATTAAAGCTGGTATCCTTAAAGGAAACATATATAAATAACCATCTCCAATACCAGCCCATACCCAACATACAAGGCTGTGAAAATTACATGTTTCTATGTTTTGTAGTAAAAAAGCAATTGTCTCTATGTGCGCTGAGAGTCGGGAAGCAAGTTCAGGGAGTGTGTGTTTTAATAAATAAACGAAACAATAAACACGCAACACAAACAACGCACAGACATGATCCAGGAACCAAAAAAAGGAAGTGACATAAATAGGGAAGGTAAATCAGGGAAGTGATGGAGTCCAGGTGAGTCTGATGACGCGCAGGTGGGCGTTTACGATGGTGACAGGTGTGTGCCACAAACGAGCAACCTGGCGACCTAAAGGCCGGAGAGGGAGCACACTTAACAGGAAGATAGAGGAAGATAAGGGTTTCTAACGACATCATCAGTGTGCATCACATGATTTTAACCAATTATGAGTAGACATAACCTACTAATTGCCTCCTAATGGTCTACTCATTGTATACTAATTGGCTACTAATTGTCTACTAATTGGTTGATGATGCCATTATAAACACTTATCTCCTCTATGTTTTTTTTACTACAGATCATAGAAGTGTTCACATCTTTTGATGTCGGGGGTGGCGTTGGAGATGAAGAATATGAAGTAGAAAAATGTTTGAAGTTTCCCTTTAATTGAAACAATAACAAAGCGGTTACCCCGCCTGTGATTTGATTTAAAAACGCTGAGGAGAAATATAACCACTTTCAAATTCAAAAGCGAGAGCTATGTAGGCAAGGACTTACAGTACCATCCACGCTATCAATATTATAGTTTTAACCATGTTCTGAGTGGTTGTTGACATTTAATTTGCTTGCAATTTTTTTTTAAATATAACAAGCTTATATTTTGCATTCTGATGGAGTACGACTAAGGTCATGAGACATTTGTAAGTTATATTCTTCAATAATCAATGGGTACATATCATTAATTTATAAGTTATATTCTTCAATAATCAATGGGTATACAGTGTATTTGGAAAGTATTCAGACCCCTTGACCCCTTGATGTCACATTCTTATTCTAAAATGTTTTAAATAATTTTTTCCCTTCAACAATCTACACACAATACCCATAATGACAAACAGAATATTTAAATGTTTTAATGCAAATGTATTACAAATAAGAAACATAAATACTCTACCTCAAATACGTATTCAGACCCTTTGTTATAAGACTCGAAATTGAGCTCAGGTGCATCCTGTTTCCGTTTAACATCCTTGAGAAGTTTATACACCTTGATTGGAGTCCACCTGTGGTAAATTMAATTGAATGGACATGGTTTGGAAAGGCACACACCTGTGTATWAAAGGTCCCACAGTTGACAGCGCATGTCAGAGCAAAAACCAAGCCATGAGGTCAAAGCAATTGTCTGTAGAGCTCTATTGTGTCGAGGCACAGATCTGGGGAAGAGTACCAAAACATGTCTACAGCATTGAAGGTCCCCAAGAACATAGTGGCCTCTATCATTCTTAAATGGAAGAASTTTGGAACTACCAAGACTCTTCCTGGAGCTGGCCGCCCAAACAAACTGAGCAATCGGGGGAGAAGGGCCTTGGTCAGGGAGGTCTCTGGTCTAGTTAGTGGGTCACCATGGTTACCAAGCCTTAAAGGGACAGACTCCTCTCTGGCTCTGAGGTAGTTAGTGGGTCACCATGGCCACCAAGCCTTAAAGGGACAGACTCCTCTCTGGCTCTGGGGTAGTTAGTGGGTCACCGTGGTTACCAAGCCTTAAAGGGACAGACTCATCTCTTAAACCTGGTTCTCTGAACAGGTCATCCTATAACAGCCTGGTTCTCTGAACAGGTCATCCTATAACAGCCTGGTTCTCTGTGAACGTCATCCTATAACAGCCTGGTTCTCTGAACATGTCATCCCTGACCAAGAACCCAATGGTCACTCTGACAGAGCCCCAGGGTTCCTCTGAGGAGATGGGAGAACCTTCCAGAAGGACAACTTTGCAGCACTCCACCAATCAGGCCTTTATGGTAGAGTTGCCAGATGGAAGCCACTCCTCAGTAAAAGGCAAATGACAGCCCACTTGGAGTTTTCCAAAAGGCACCTAAGGGACTGACCATGAGAAACAAGATGTTCTGGTCTGATGAATCAAAGATTATACTCTTTGGTTTGAATGCCAAGCGTCACGTCTGGAGGAAACCTGGCACCATCCCTATGGTGAAGTATGGTGGTGGCAGCATCGTGCTGTGGGGATTTTTTTCTGGGGCAGGGACTGGGAGACTAGTCAGGATCAAGGGAAAGATGAACGGAGCAAAGTRCAGAGAGATCCTTGATGAAAACCTGCTCAAAAGCRCTCAGGACATCAGACTGTTGTGAAGGTTCACCTTYCAACAAGACAATGACCCTAAGCACACAGCCAAGACAACGCAGGAGTGGCTTCGGGACAAGTCTCTAAATGTCCTTTAGTGGCYCAGCCAGAGCCTGGACTTGAACCTGGACTTGAACCCGATCAAACATCTCTGGAGAGACCTGAAAATAGCTTTGTTGCGACGTTCCCCATCCTTCCTGACAGAACTTGAGAGGATCTGCAGAGAAGAATGGGAGAAACTCCCYAAATATAGGACTGGCAAGCTTGTAGAGTTATACCCCAGAACACTTGAGGCTGTAATCACTGCCAAAGGTGCTTCAACAAAGTACTGACTAAAGGGTCTGAATACTTTTGMAAATATTATATATTTTATTGTTTTATTTCATATGAATTTGCAAAAATGTCTTTATGAGGTAAAGTGTGTAGATTGATTAGGATTATTTTTTATATACATTTCATAATTAGTCTGTAACGTAACAACATGTGGAAAAAGGTCAAAGGGTCTGAACACTTTCCGAATACACTGCATATCAATATGTACAGCCGTGGCCAAAAGTTTTAAGAATGACACAAATATTAATTTCCACAAAGTTTGCTGCTTCAGTGTCTTTAGATATTTTTGTCAGATGTTACTATGGAATACTGAAGTATAATTACAAGCATTTCATAAGTGTCAAAGGCTTTTATTGACAATTACATGAAGTTAATGCAAAGAGTCAATATTTGCACTTCTTTTTCAWGACCTCTGCAATCCGCTCTGGCATGCTGTCAATTAACTTCTGGGCCACATCCTGACTGATGGCAGCCCATTCTTGCATAATCAATGCTTGGAGTTTGTCAGAATTTGTGGGTTTTGTTTGTCCACCCACCTCTTGAGGATTGACCACAAGTTCTCAATGGGATTAAGGTCTGGGGAGTTTCCTGGCCATGGACCCAAAATATCGATGTTTGTTCCCGAAGCCACTTAGTTATCACTTTTGCCTTATGGCAAGGTGCTCCATCATGCTGGAAAAGGCATTGTTCATCACCAAACTGTTCCTGGATGGTTGGGAGAGGTTGCTCTCGGAGGATGTGTTGGTACCATTCTTTATTCATGGTTGTGTTCTAAGGCAAAATTGTGTGTGAGCCCACTCCCTTGGCAGAGAAGCAACCACACACATGAATTGTCTCAGGATGCTTTACTGTTGGCATGACACAGGACTGATGGTAGCGCTCAGCTTGTCTTCTCCGGACAAGCTTTTTTCCCGATGCCCCAAACAATCGGAAAGGGGATTCATCAGAGAAAATGACTTTACCCCAGTCCTCTGCAGTAAAATCCCTGTACCTTTTGCAGAATATCAGTCTGTCCCTGATGTTTTTCCTGGAGAGAAGTGGCTTCTTGGCTGCCTTTCTTGACACCAGGCCATCCTCCAAAGTCTTCGCCTTACTGTGCGTGCAGATGCACTCACTCCTGCCTGCTGCCATTCCTGAGCAAGCTCTGTACTGGTGGTGCCCCGATACCGCAGCTGAATTAACTTCAGGAGACGGTCCTGGCGCTTGCTGGACTTTCTTGGGTGCCCTGAAGCCTTCTTCACAACAATTGAACCGCTCTCCTTGAAGTTCTTGATGATCCGATAAATGGTTGATTTAGGTGCAGTCTTACTGGCAGCAATAGCCTTGCCTGTGAAGCCCATTTTGTGCAAAGCAATGATGACGGCACGTGTTTCCTTGCAGGTAACCATGACTGACTCTGGAAGAACAATGATTCCAAGCACCACCCTCCTTTTGAAGCTTCCAGACTGTTATTCGAACTCAATCAGCATGACAGAGTGATCTCCAGCCTTGTCTTCGTTAACACTCACACCTGTGTTAACGAGAGAATCACTGACGTGATGTCAGCTGGTCCTATTATGGCAGGGCTGAAATGCAGTTGAAAAGTTTTTGGGGGATTCAGTTCATTTGAATGGCAAAGAGGGACTTTGCAATTAATTGCAATTCATCTGATCACTCTTCATAACATTCTAGAGTATATGCAAATTGCCATCATACAAACTGAGGCAGCAGACTTTGTGAAAATTAACATTTGTGTCATTCTCAAAACTTTTGGCCACGACTGTATAAGCTTTCTGCAAAGTTCTTAGGGCTAGGCCCCTTTTTTCTCCACTTCCTGTCTGAATGACATGCCCAAAGTAAGCTGCCTGTAGCTCTGGCCCTGAAGCCAGGATATGTATATAATTAGTACCATTGGTAAGAAAACACTTTGAAGATTGTAGAAATGTGAAAATAATGTAGGAGAATATTACACAATAGATATGGTAGGAGAAAATCCAAAGAAAAACCAACCGTAATTTTTGTTGGAGAGAGACCATCCTCTTAGAATTGCAAGAGAAAGGTCATATTGAAAATTAGATCCCTGGATGCAATTCCTATCGCCTCCACAGGGTGTCAGCAGTCTATTGTCAAGGTGTCAGGCTTGTAACTTCAAAAACGAATAAGACATATCAGTTTTAGTAGAGGGACACAGTCATGAAAATTCTTGTTTGCCGCTCCCATGAAGACATTACGCACCTGCTAAAATCGGTTTCCTATTGAACATACTTCTTTCCGAATTAAATATTATAGTTTGATTACATTTTAGGGTATCTGAGGAGTAAATAGAAACGTATTTTGACTTGTTGAAACAAAGTTTAGRGGTAGTCTTTYGGATTTCCTTTCTCTGCCCGTTGAACGAGTGGAATACTCAAATCGATGGCGCCAACTAAACAGACTTTTTGGGATATAAAGGTTTTTATCTAACAAACGACACTACATGTTATAGCTGGGACCCTTTGGATGACAAGTCAGAGGAAGATTTTCGAAAAGTAAGTGAATATTTAGTTGTTATTTGTGAATGTACGAAACCTGTGCCGGTGGAAAAATATTTTGATGTGGGGCGCCATCCTCAAACAATCGCATGGCATGTTTTCGCTGTAATAGCTACTGTAAATCGGAGAGTCCAGTTAGATTAACAAGAATTTAAGCTTTCAGCCGATATAAGACACTTACATGTACAGAAATGTTTAAAATCCATAATATTTATGATTATTTATTTGAATTACGCGCCCTCCAGCTTCACCGGAAGTTAACAGGACTCCTATCCCTAAGAAGTTTTAAGCAATGCTCTCAATTTGTGGGCAACAAAATCAATACTAAGATTTAAAACATAGAACAGGACAAGAAGGCACTTATTGTTTTATTTAACCTTTATTTAACTAGGAAAGTCATTTAAGAAAAATCCACCTCTCTAAAAATCCACCTCTCTAAAATCAAGTCTCTCACCGTTGCCGCCTGCTATAGACCACCCTCTGCCCCCAGCTGTGCTCTGGACACCATATGTGAACTGATTGCCCCACATCTATCTTCAGAGCTCGTGCTGTTAGGTGACCTAAACTGGGACATGCTTAACACCCCAGCCATCCTACAGTCTAAGCTTGATGCCCTCAATCTCACACAAATTATCAAATGGACCTATCAGGTCCACCCAAAAGCCGTAAACACGGCACCCTCATAATCATATCCTAACCAACTTGCCTCCTAAATCACATCTGCTGTTTTCACAAGAATCTCAGCGATCAACTGCCTCATTGCCTGGCATCCGTAATGGGTCAGCGGTCAATGAACCTCCACTCAATCACTGTCAAACCTCCCTGAACACTTTATTCAGGCAAGCAGGCCTTTCTAACGACCTGGCCAGGGTATCCTGGAAGGATATTGACCTCATCCCGTCAGTAGAGGATGCCCTGGTTATTTTTTTTTAAACATGCCTTGCCTCACCATTCTTAAATAAGCATGCCCCATTCAAAGAATGGTAGAACCAAGGAACAGATATAGCCTGGTTCTCTCGAGACACTTGACAGCCCTTAACCAACACAAAAGCATCCTGTCGGCGACGTTATCTTTGCCCTATTTCTAGCAGTCGATACAGCCCCCGTGCTATGCAACTTTCTCAGGAGGGAACCTTAGAAATAAGCCAATATACATCGAGGCACGTTAGAAAAGCCCAAAGGTAGTTTTCAAGCCGAATTTGCTTCCTGCAACACATTCCCAAAAGTTCTGGAACAACTGTAGTCCATGAGAATAGAGCACCTCCTCCAAGCTGCCCACTTGCACTGAAGGAACAGGACCTGTCACGCACCGATAAATCCACTATAAAGAGAATTTTCAATAAGCATTTTTCTACGGCTGGCTAATGCTTTCCACCTGGCTACCCCCTACCTCCCGTCAACGCACTGCACCCCCCACAGAACTTTGCCCAAGCTCCCATTTCCTCTCTTCTCCCAAATCCAGACAGCTGAATGTTCTGAAAGAGCTGCAAACTCTGGACGCCCTACAAATCAGCCGGGCTATGACAATCTCTCGAAATTGTGCAACCCTATTACTAGCCTGTCACCCTCTGTTTTTCGGTGTCGTCTCGAGGATTTCCCAAAGATTGGAAAAGCAGCTTGCGGTCATCCCCCTCTTCAAGGGGGGGACACTCTTACGCCAAACTGCTACAGACCTATCTAATCGCTACCCTGCTTTTATAAGGCTTCTTTGGAAAGCCAAAGTCCAACAAAATCGATCACCAGCGCCATTTCGAATCCACGTCACCTTCCTCCCTATGCTGGGTTTCAGACTGGTCCTGGGTGCACTCACGCCACGCTCAAGGCCCTAAACAATATTCTTAAAGCCTCGATAAGACAATACTGTGGCAGTCCGTATTCAAATATGAACCGCTGGCCAACGGCTTTCGACTCTGTCAATCACCACCTCTCATAGGCAGACTCACACAGCCTTCGGTTCCAATGATTGCCTCCGCGGTTACAACTACTTATCTGATAGAGTTCAAGTTGTCAATCGGAGGCCTGTTCTCGGCGCTCTGGCAGTCTCTAGGGGTTGCCACAAGGGTTATTCGCGGGCCAACTCTTTTTCTCTGTATAACATCAATGATGTGCTCTTGCTGTGGTGATTCTCTGATCACTCTAGCAGACGACCCACATTCTATATATTCTGGCTTCTTTGGACATGTGTTAACACCTCCAGACGGCTTCAATGCCATACACTCTTCCTTCGTGGCCTCAACTCTCTAAATAAAGTAAACACTAATGCATGCCACTTCAAACCGATCCTGCCTGCTCTGCTCGCCGTCCACATCACGTAGTCTGGACGGTTCTGATTTAGAATATGTGGGACAACTACAAATACCTGGGTGTCGGTTAACTGTATACTCTCCTTCCAGACTCAATCAAATTCTCAAAATCAAAGTTCAAATTAGAATTGGCGTCTAAGTACTGACATTTGGCTACCGATCCTTATTCGACTTTGGCGATGTCATTTACAAAATAGCTCACAATACCTCTATCATTCCAATTGACTGCATGTCTACTCACAGGCAATCTGTTTTTGTCCCAAAGCCCATATACTACTCCATCCACTGCGACCTGTATGCTCCTGCTCCTGTTGGCTGGCCCTCCTTATAACTCCGTCGGCCAAACCACTTGGCAGGTCATTACAAAACCCTGCTAGGTAAGTCCTCTTATGTCAGCTCGCTGGTCACCATCAGCAGCACCCACACTGTAGCAGCGCGCTCCAGCAGGTATATTCTCTGGTCACCCCAAAGCAATTCCTTTTTGGCCGCTTCCTTCAGTTTCTTGCTGGCCAATGACTGGAACAACTACCAAAATCTGCTGACAACTGGAAACATTATCACCCTCACTAGCTTTTAAGCACCAGCTGTCAGAGCAGCTCACAGATTACTGGCACCTGTACATAGCCTCTATAATTTAGCCAAACACTACCTTCTCTTACCTACTGGTATTTTATTTATTTATTTTTTTGCTCTTTGCACCCCATTATTTCCCATTTCTACTTTGCACATTCTTCCACTGCAAAACTACCACACCAGTGTTTTACGCATGATTGTATATTACTGTCGGCCACGCTTGGCCCTTTTTTAGCTCTTTACTCGCCCCTTAATCTCACCTCACTTGCTCACATTGCATAGACTTATTTTTCTACTGTATTATTGACTGTATGTTTGTTTTACTCCATGTGTAACTCTGTGTTGTTGTATGTGTCGAACTGCTTTGCTTTATCTTGGCCAGGTCGCAATAGTAAATGAGAACTTTTACCTGGTTAAATAAAGGTGAAATAAAATAAATAAAATAAAAAATGAAGAAATTCTTATTTGCAATGACGGCCTTCCCTGGCCAAACCCGGACGATGCTGGGCCAATTGTGCACCGCCCTGTGGGACTCCCAATCATGGCCGGTTGTGATACAGCCTGGATTCAAACCAGTGACTGCAGTGATGCCTCTTGCACTGAGATGCAATGCCTTGGACCGCTGCGTCACTCGGGAGACCTTAAAGTAATCTAGTATTTTTACTGTATATAAAACATAGCTACATTTAATATCTCATTCATTCACAGCTCACAATASTTGCTTTCTATTTAATTAAAAATAAAACAACTTATATAAATTGATTTTATGTACATGGCAAACAGAAAGCCTCTTCTCAYTTTAAAGTTGATGGACTGGTAGTGACTTTCTGTTGTTGCTCTGATTCCTTTYTGAAAATCCTTCTTTGGACATTCAAGCATGATCTTTAAGTAAATTCCACTTAATTTGATTAGGCTCATCTTTGAAGTCTATGGAATTACTGTGACATGGTTAAATAATCCTCCACTGCAATCCAGTCTCTCTACTTAGATCCGGTGAAACGTGAGAATGTGAAGCTCACCTAGAGCCTAAATACTTWAGATTTCTTCGCCAACTAGAGCATAGAATTTAAAGGGGAGCAATCTGCAGTTTAAACAAAAGCAAAGTCTACACCCTGCCACTGATTTGGTAAACAGCTATACAGTGTTTGTTTAAAAACTGTGGAGTAATTTGAACCAAGCTTATATTTTGGGGTCTGATGGGGTAYAACAGTTATATTCTTCAACAGTCTGAGTATGCAGTATTTATTATTATTCTTTTTTTTTTAAATGTAACCTTTATTTAACTAGGCAAGTCAGTTAAGAACAAMTTCTTATTTACAATGACAGCCTACCGGGGAACAGTGGGTTAACTGCCTTGTTCATGGGCAGAACGACAGATTTTTACCTTGTCAGCTCGGGGATTCAATCCATCAACCTTTTGGTTACTGGCCCAACGCTCTTAACCACTAGGCTACCCTGCCAAMCCATGCAGTTGTACATAGACCAGGAATGTGTCGTCTCTGGTCTTTAAGTGTGACAAGCACATCTGCTGTTGCTAAAACGCTTGTTTTCTTGTTACTGTAGTTGTAATTCAACAGAATAGAGAGATACTCTGTTTTACTGTGCAGCCCTTCGTCCTTATGGTAGACCAAAGRCCATGAATATTGCAAGATCCCCCAATAGGAAAAAAAGAAGAAGAAAAAGTCCCCCCAAAAGTCATTGTTAACACTTTCTACAGTTCTGTTGACGATCTCAAGTCATATGTTAAAAAATTCCTTTTGAATAAAGCAAGTCCTTCCCATTTACTTTGATCTCAATATGGGTTTTGAATTCAATCTCGCTAATGTAGAAAGAAAAAAAACATCTTTAATTCTGACATAATTCTAGAGATGATAGGGGAATTCAGCTTAATTTGTCCATATATTAGTTTAGATAGGGGGTAAGATGAAATACCATACCTCTGAGTCAAAGAAACCTTATCTCTTTTTAATTAAGGGTTTGGGTGGCTGTTTGACATTTCTTCCAAAGCACAAAGTTTTCAGTACAGCTTTATGACATGAAAGCAAAGCTAAGTCTGAAGCATCAAAATCTTCAGAGGGTTTATAAAAAAAAAAAAGAAAGAACTTGAGACAGAAGCCTTGGGCGGAAGCCATTTTAGGGCTGAGGTAGGCACTAGGCAGCCTTAGAAAGAACGTGGAGGAGGAGGTTTATTGATAATGACTTGACATGACATAGTAAAGGACTCAGTAGGGTGCATTAATCCATCTAGACTCTCTATTTAAGTATGTACCGTTGGTGTCTGATGTTTTGATTTCATTTCTTGCGTCCAAAATGGCACCCTATTCCCTATATGACTCCAATAATCAACTAATCACGATCTTCAGTTTAGTTTAATGAGGTGTTTTAGCTATAAGGCTGGGGGAAAAGTGTGACAGCAATCAGGCCGCAGAGGACTGGACTTGCCCATCCCTGATACATTGTATAACAAGGGGCCATTTGTAGACGCAAACCAATGATGGGGGTTGGTGGCTAGGCCGCGGATCCAGGTGACTGACATGATGGGGTTGGTGCAGAGTTGGGATTCCAAGGGTGTGACCATGATGCGGGTTGGTTGCTAGCCGGGATCCAGGCAGTGACTGAACCATGATGGGGTTTGCGTGCAAGTTTGGATCCAGGGGTGTTGACCATGATGCGGGTTGCGTGCCAAGTTGGCATCCAGAGGGGTGTTGAACCATGATGGGGTTTGGTAGCTAGCTGGGATCCCAGGATGTTGACCATTGATTGGTGGTTGGGTGCTAGCTGGATCCAGGGATGGCTGACCTATATGGGATGTTTTGCTAGCGGGATCCAGGCTGGGTGTTGACCATGGCTGGGTGTTGGTGCTAGCTGGGATCCAGTGGTTCTGCCATGTTTTGGCGGTTTGGTGCTTGAGCTGGGATCCAGGATGCTATGACCATGGACCATAAGCGTGCTGCCTTTGGCAGGAAACTAATGGGGAGGTCCATAATAAAACTCCAGGAGGTAGTACCTGCTGCCCTGGGCAGGTAACTGTAATGGGGATCCATATAAACCCCCAGGAGGAGTAGTGCTTTAGGCGGCTTGGCAGCGAAACAATGGGGAGTACCATAATAAACCCAGGAAGGAGCTAAGGCTGCTTGCCTTGGCGAGGAACTAATGGGGAATCCAATTATAAACCCCAGGAAAAAGTAGCTGCAGCTCTGGCTAGGAACTGAATGGGGTCCGAAATTAAATCCCTAGGCCAAGCAAGTAGTTGCTGCCCTTAGCAGCGAACTAATGGGTGATCCATAATAAACCCCAGGCAAGAGAGTAGCTTGCTTGCCTTTGGCAGGGAACTAATTGGGACTTCCATAATGAAACCCCAGGAAGAGTAAGCTGCAGCGTTGGCGCAGGAACTAATGCGGGATGCCATAAATAAAACCCGCAGGGAAGAGTAGCTGCAAGCCTTGGCAAGGAACTAATGGGGCATCCATTAATAAACCCTAGGAAGAGTAGCTGCTGGCCTTAGCAGGAAGTAATGGGGATCCATAATAAACCCCAGGAAGAGTAGCTGCTACCTTGGCAGGAAGTAATGGGGATCCATAATAAACCCCAGGAAGAGTAGCTGCTGCCTTGGCAGGAACTAATGTGGATCCATAATAAACCCCAGGAAGAGTAGGTGCTGCCTTGGCAGGAACTTGATCTATTTTGCTCATTGTCAAAATGCTAATTATTCTTTAGGAGCAGCCCCAGGAATGATTCTTAACTTCATGTTTTGAACTCACCACAGGTCTGTCAAGGCAATAATACAATGTCCATGTCCATTAGCTTATAAGTAAATATTACATTTCTAACCCTTTTGCCTGTAGCAGTGTGTAAAGGGATTTTCCGGTTGTCTGCTTTGCTTTTAGTCATTGAGGAGAGGAGGAAATAAATGACTGAACAGAGTGAAAATTAAAAGATAGAAAAACCAACCATAGCAACAGATTCTCTTCTGGCTATCTCTTCTGCTCTGTACACCCCAGAGACACAGAACACAGAACAGATTCTCTTCTGGCTATCGCTTCTGCTCTGTAGACACCAGAGACACAGAACACAGAAGAGGGAGGTTGAACTCGCTAATCAGTGATCAACGGCTAATCAGTGATCAATCCCACCATACCTTCTCCGCTATGCAATCTAGTTTCTGAGCTGGTCACGGGTGCTCCGAGCTTCAACGCCATACAACTCTCCTTCCGTGGCATCCAACTGATCTTAAATGCTAGTAAAACAAAATTTTACATTTACATTTAAGTCATTTAGCAGACGCTCTTATCCAGAGCGACTTACAAATTGGATGCTCTTCAACCGATCTTCAACCGATCGCTGCCTGCACCTGCCCGCCCGATTAGCATCACTGCTCTGGACGGTTCTGACTTAGAATATGTGGACAACTACAAATACCTAGGTGTCTGGTTAGGCTGTAAACACTCCTTCCAGACTCACCTTAAACATCTCCAATCCATTGGTAAATCTAGAATCAGCTTCCTATTTCGCAACAAAGCCTCCTTCGCTCATGCAGCCAAACATACCCTTGTAAAACTGACTATCCTACCAATCCTCGACTTCGGTGATGTCATCTATAAAATAGCCTCCAACACTCTACTCAGCAAATTGGATGCAGTCTATCACAGTGCCATCCGTTTTGTCACCAAAGCCCCATATACTACCCACCACTGCGACCTGTATGCTCTTATTGGCTGGTCCTTGCTACATATTCGTCGCCAAACCCATTGGCTCCAGGTCATCTATAAGTCTTTGCTAGGTAAAGCTCTGCCTTATCTCAGCTCACTGGTCACCAAAACAACACCCACCCGTAGCACGCGTTCCGGCAGGTATATTTCAATGGTCCCCCAAAGCCAACACCTCTTTTGGCCGCCTTTCCTTCCAGTTCTCTGCTGCCAATGACTGGAATGAATTGCAAAAATCACTGAAGTTGGAGACTTATATCTCCCTCACTAATTTTAAGCATCAGCTTTCAGAGCAGCTTAACGATCGCTGCAGCTGTACACAGCCCATCTGTAAATAGCCCATCCAACCCAACWACCTACCTCATCCCCATATTTGTTTTGGTTTTTCTGCTCTTTTGCACACCAGTATTTCTMCTTGCACATCCTCATCTATCACTCCAGTGTAAATTGCTAAATTGTAATTACTTCGCCACTATTGGCCTATTTATTGCCTTACCTCCTTACATAATTTGCACCCACTGTATACAGATGTTTCTATTGTGTTATTGACTGTACGATTGTTTATCCCGTGTGTAACTCTGTGTTGTTTTTGTCGCACTGCTTTGCTTTATCTTAGCCAGGTTGGATTTGTAAATGTGAACTTGTTCTCAACTGGCCTACCTGGTTAAATAAAGGTKAAWTAAATAAATCAATAAAAAAATCTATGGCTAATCACTCTTCAACATTCTAATCAGTGATCAATTCAAATCAAACTTTATTAGTCACATGCGCCAAATACAACAGGTGTAGATCTTACTGTGAAATGCTTACTTACAAGCCATTAACCAACAATGCAGTTAAAAAATAAATAAAATAAAATACCTACACAAAATTTGAATAACAAA
>NW_019942891.1:209199-220826 GCF_002910315.2 Salvelinus sp. IW2-2015 | reverse complement strand
TGCAACCGCCCATGCCAGGCACACACAGTGGCACCCTAGCACCGCCAGGCACACACAGTGGTACCCTAGCACCGCCAGGCACACACAGTGGCACCCTAGCACCGCCAGGCACACACAGTGGTACCCTAGCACCGCCAGGCACACACAGTGGTACCCTAGCACCGCCAGGCACACACAGTGGTACCCTAGCACCGCCAGGCACACACAGTGGCACCCTAGCACCGCCAGGCAACCAAATGGCACCCTAGCACCCCCAGGCAACCAAATGGAACCCTAGCACCCTATTCTCTATACACTCTTATATAGACCCTTAAAGGGTTCTTTGGCTGTCCCCATTGGAGAACCCTTTGTAGAACCCTTTTTGGTACTAGGTAGAACCCTTGTGGGTTCCATGTAGTACCCATTCCACAGAGGGTTCTACATGGATCCAAAACGGGTTCTAGCTGGAACCAAAAAGGGTTCTCCTATGGGGATAGCCAAAGAACCCTTTTGGATTATTATTTTGTATTCTAAGATTGTATACGGCACTATAGTAGTGCACTATATAGTGAATAGGGCGCTATAGGAGACACAGCCTTAGTGGAGCAGGGCTCTGCATGGTGTCATTTCATCCAGCCTCAAACACCCTCCCGTTGTCAAATCCAATGCAGAGCCTGTGCTTTTAGTCTCCAGCCATGGGTTCAATAGATGTGTACTGAATGTTAATGACCGGACAAAGGAGAGGAAGGAAGGAGAGGGAAGGGGATGGAAGGAACGGGTAGGTTTGGCACTCAATGCAATCTCTCTCTCTTCATGTTCCCCTTTTCCTAAGAAGACCCTTCCAGAGATAGAAAATATACATCTCTCCAGATCCATTTAGATGAGTTTGATTCACAGGAAAAACTGAAAGATATCAACAAATGTGACTTCCCCAACCCCTCCGAAAGACACACCGTATGTACATGCCTTGCTCAAGGGCACTACAGCAGGCAATGGCATCTAGGATTTCATGTGAGCAACCCTTCAGTTGCCAGCTCAATTCCTGAAAATATTTTTCCCGTTTGMCCCGGGATTCAAACTAGCAATTTCAACACTCCGGTTGCTGGCTCGCCTCTCTAACCRCTCATATGGTACTAAAAATCAATCTGTACTATACAAAAACAACATAACATCAGTCTTATACAACCACATGTATACCTACCACAGGGRGCTGGTGAGGGGAGGAGGGTTCATAATAATGTCCGGAACGGAGCAAATGGAATGGCATCAAACACCTGGAAACCATGGAAACCACGTGTTTGACGTATTTGATACCATTCCACTGATTCCTCTCCAGTCATTACCACGAGCCAGTCCTCCCCCAATTAAGGTGTCACCAGCCTCCTGTGATACCTATGACACAAAAAATKTACCAAACACGAACAGACAAATGACTTTAGCTTGTGACTCTGGCTCACCCCCTGAACTGTATGAACATCAAGTCACGTCTCTTCTCTGGTGTCTGACTGAGAGACAAGCAAAATATCAACAGACAATTATGTTTTCATGACTGACTATGAATACTAACGATGCTCTAAAATGGTGACTAACGAATGATGCAACAGGCAGATTGGGCATGCCATGATTGGACTGTGACAGGAAACAGGAAGTACAGCAGATCATCGTGGGTGTGAATAATGAGAGGGTTATGTATGTGTGTGTGTGTGTGTATATGTGTGTGTGTATATATGTGTGTGCGTGTGTGCATGTTTAGGGAGGAAGTCTGTCAAATACATGCCAAATGAAGTGAGTTTATTCATAATTTTCCTAATCGAGACCTTTGTCTTTGAGCAAAGCATAGTTCTGAGATATTCATCATCAACATTTTCACCTCCCAGATTTGAGAACYTTTTCAAAAGTGAATTCCCTAAGATCGAATAAGATTTTCGCCTGCCATATCAATTCTGTAATAGTCTCAGACATTGTTTTCTATCTAATGCAACGAATTATATGCATATCCTGGCCTCTGGGCCTGAGTAACAGGCAGTTTACTTTGGGAAGAGTAAGAGTAGCTGCTGCCTTGGCAGTAACTAATGGGGATCCATAAAAAATACAAATACTCTATAACTGCTGTGGCACAAGAAGAAAGAGAAATCCCCACTAAATCCATGTCCCATGTGTTCTTGGAAAATGAGAGACCTGTGTTATTGTCTCAAATGGAACCCTAGATAGTGCACTCTCTTTGTCCCTACCCTATGGGGCCTGGTCAAAAGAAGTGAACTAAACAGGGAGTAGGGTGCCATTTGGGACACAACCAGTACATTGTCTCCCCTTGAGTGAGGTTGATGCTGGCTGCTCCATGCTCAGAGGCCTGTGGGGGGGGGGGTGGTGGCTCTGAGGCTGTTCGTCCCTTTGACCCGCCCGCACCGCCACTCCCCACCCACCACCCAGCATCGCTCTGACCATTGATCCTCTCTCGCCTCCCTCTCCTCAGTGCTGCTGCTCTTGGTATAAAAATCACTGACCCCTGAAGCAATAATGATTTCTCTTCAGAGAGAAACAAAAGAGATCCCTCGTATGAAGTAGCACAACAAAGGGACATTGGTGAAGGTATACGTATTCTCTTCTGTCAATAATAGCATTGTGTTTTTCATCCTCATCTAAATGAAGGTACTTACTATCCCTGACAACAGAAACAAACGTGATTTCTCTTCAGAGAGAAACGAAGAAGATTCCTCATATAAATCACTGCTCCATAGATTCAAGCTTCCAAGTTTTGTACATACAACCCACTCATCTTCACGCTGGGAGATCACCCTTCAGTTTCACAGTGCTCGGAAATACTTCCGCAGTACTTTACTAGAGTATCTTCCTTGACCTGTTTTGTTGGGCAGTTTGAGTGGGCTCTAACACGTAGTAGAACGTTAAGTGAAAAAAAAGAAAGAAAGGCCTGTTTCAATAAGGAGACATTAACTGGTATCAGTAGCAGCTGAAGGATTTCTGCTGAAAGACACGACCTCTCTGTCAGGTGAAACGACAACTCAATAAATGCAGAGAAAATTCAACTGAGATAAAAAGTAAACAACCAAGCTGTTGAAATCACACCGACAGGAATGTAAAGCTGACGTTTGTTATGTTATGAACTGTCAATGTGTTAATAACTCTGAAACGATTTCCTTTTTCGGCAAAATCTGTTCCGTACAAAAACAGTACGTTTTTTGTAAACCAATGTGAAAATGGGTCACACCCCCTTTTACAGTGCCCAGGAAAAAAACAACGTTCAATTGGAATGTAGGCCTTGTAGACAATCTCCAATGGTAACTATTGATAGTAGGCCTTTGGTATTGTTGCTTAAAAACAGCACAATATTGCATAGCTATGGAGTAGTCCTGACTGACTAGATCCCCTTCCAGTCTCTGGGGGTAGAAACAGACAAGCAAGCTAGAGATCCCTGCAATCCGGGGAGAACAGCAAGCACTAGATCCCCTGCAGCGCTGGGAAGAACAGACAAGCGAGCTAGATCCCTGTCAGCTCTGCGGAGAACAGACAAGCCACTAGATACCCCTGTCACTCGGGAAACAGACAAGTAAACACTAGATCCCCGCAGCTCTGGAGAAACAGACAAGCAGCTAGACCCCTGTCAGTCTCTGGGGAGAACAGACAAGAGCAGATCCCGCAAGTCCTGGGGAGAACACGACAACAACCTAGAATCCCCTGTAGTCTCTGGGGAGAAACAAACACAGCTAGATCCCTGTCAGCTGGGGGAGAACAACAAGCATCTAGATTCCCCGCATCTCTGCTGGAGAACAGAACAACAGCAAATCCCTGATCAGTCCTGGGAGAACAGACAAGCAGCTAGATCCCCGTCAGTCCTGGGGAGAACAAACAACAGCTAAGATCCCTGTCAGTCCGTCTGGGGAGAACAGACAAGCAGCTAGATCCCTTCAGTCCTGGGAGAACAGACAAGCAGCTAGATCCCTGCAGTCTCGGGGGAGAACGACAGCAGCTAGATCCCCTGTGCATCTCTGGGGGAGAACAACAAAGCAGCTAGATCCCCGTCAGTCCGGGGAAGAACAGACAAGCACTAGTCCCCTGCAGTCTCGGGAGAAAAGACAAGCACTAGATCCCCGTCAGTCCTGGGAGGAACAGACAAAGCACTAATCCCCTTCCACTCTGGGGAGAACAGACCCAAGTCAAGCAGATCCGCTGTCACTCGGGGGATGAACAGACAAGGACACTAGAATCCTTCAGTCCTGGGAGAAACAGACAAGCAGCTAGATCCCTTCAGTCTCCGGGGGAGAGACAGACAAAGCAGCTGATCCACCGCAGTCTCGGGGGAGAACAGACAAGAGCTAATCACCCTGTCAGTCCTGGGGAGAACAGACAATAGCTAGATCCCTGTCAGTCCTGGGAAAACAGACAACAGCTAGAACCCCTGCAGTCTCCTGGGGGAGAACAGAACAAGCAGCTAGATCCCCTGTCAGTCTCTGGGGGAGAACAGACAAGTAGCTAGAGCCCGTCAAGTCCTGGGGACGAACAACAAGACTAGATTCCCTGTCAGTCCTGGGGAGAAAGACAAGGGGGAGGGGGGGGGGGGCAAGGTTAAGCAGCTATGCAACTACCTATAGGGCCCTGTCAAAAGATGCACTAACTTATGAATAGGGTGCCTTTAGGATCTCAGTGTTCCAGATGGTCTATCATTGGCTGAGAGTTTGGTCCCAGTGAGTGCACAACAGCTTAAACACTCAGTCGCCACTTCTGACAACGCTAACACGCCAGTTGCCACTTCTGACAACGCTTAAACACTCCAGTGGCCCCTCCTACCTGACAAGCTTAAACACTCCAGAACTCACTCCTGACAACGAAAAACACTAACCAGTACCCTTCCGACAAAAGCTAAACACCCAGGCCACTTCCGCCAACGCTTAAACACTCAGTGGCCACTTCCGACAACGCTTAAACACCCAGTGCCACTTCCTGACAAGCTAAACATCCAGTGGCCACGTCCTGACAACGCTATAAACACTCCAGTGGCCACTCCCTGAGCAACGCTTAAAGCACCCAGTGGCCACTCGACAACGCTAAACACTCCAGTGGCCCTCCTGACAAAACGCTTAAACACTCCAGTTGCCACGTCCTGACAACGCTAAACACATCCAGTGGCCACTCCTGACAAAGAAAAACACTTCATGGCCCTGCCGACACACTAAAACACCCCAGTTGCCACTTCCTGAACAATGCTAAACACTCCAGGCCACTTCCTGACAACCGGCTTAAACACTCCAGTGGCACTTCGAAACTAAACGACCCAGTACCCACCTCCTGACAGACGCTAACAATGCTAAACACCCAGAGCCACTTCCTACAACGCTTACCACTCCAGAGCCACTTCCGACAAACGCGTAAACAACACTCCAGTGCACTCCTGACAAACGGCTAAACACTCCAGTGCCACTCCTGACAAAACGCTTAAACACTCCATGGCCACTCCCTACAACGCTTAACACTCCATGGCCACTTCCGACAACAGCTTAAACACTCCAGGCCCACTTCCTGAAACTGCTTAACACTCCAGTTGCCACTTCCTGACAAACGCTTAAACAACTCCATGGCCATTCCTGACAACGCTTAACACACTACAAGTGGCCACTCCGACAAACTTAAACACCCATTGCCACTCCGACAGACGCTAACACCCATGGCCACTCCGACAAAGCTTAAACACTCCAGGCCATCCTCGACAACGCTAAACACCCATGTCACTCCGACAACGCAAACACTGCCAGTGCCACTTCCTGAAAAACGCTAAACACTCGCAGTGGCCACTTCTGACAAGGCTTAAACACTCCAGTGGCCATCCTGACAACGCTAAACACTCATAGCCACTTCCTGACAACGCTTAACACTCCATGCCACTTCCTACAACGCTAAACACCCAGTGCCACTTCCTGACAACGCTAACACTCCAGTGGCCACTCCTGTTAATTAAGAGGTGATGCTCCACTCAAACTTCACCATCTCAGAATATCTCACGTAAATAGGTACATCCCTCATCTAGGACATCCTACTAAGAGGTACCTAAGCCCTCATTCAGGGAAATACCATGTAGTATAGGGACCTACCTCATCTCAGTGAATATCACGTTAATTAGGTACCTAGCCTCCATCTCAGGAATATCACACGTATATAGGACTACCCCATCTAAGAATAACTCAGTTATATAGGTACCTAGCCCCATCCAGCTGAAAGCTCTAACGTTATATTGTACCTTAGCCCCTCACTCAAGCGAATATCTCTCGTTATTATAGGACCTAGCCTCCACGTAGTGAATACTCTACGTATTATAGGTACGTAGCCTCACTCATGAATACTCACGTTATTAAGGTACCTACACCCATTAGAAGACTCTACGTTATATTAGGTACCTAGCCCTCATCTCAAGGATACTGCTACTATTATAGGTACCCTGTCCGCATCTTACTGAATCTAACGTTAAAGTACCTGGTCCCATCTAGGAATATCTCTACGTATATAGGTACCTACCTCATCTACCGAATACTCTACGATAAGTACCGCCTCATCTACGATACTCTAAATAGATCAGGTACCTAGCCTCACCTTAGGATACTCCTAACATATATTAGGGGTACCTGGCCCCACTACGAAACTGCTAAACTATTATAGGTACCTAGCCCTCACCTAGTGAATAGTCTCAAAATATTATAGTACCTAGTCTTGTCAATCTTAGGAATATCCTAATAACGTATTATAGTACCTGGCCCCAATCTTAGAATACTCTACGTTATATGAGTTCCTAGCCCTCAAACCCCCTCCCTTAGAAATCTCTAAAGTAATAAGGTTACCTGGCCTCAGCTCATGAATACTCTACATATAGGTACCCTAGTCTCATCGTAGTGAATACTCAAAATATTAATGAAGGTCCTGGCCTCACGTACTGAAATCTCTAAAATATATTAGGTACACCTAGCCCTCACCTAGTGAATATCCTCTACATATTATTAAGGACCTGGCCCTCATCCTACTGAATAATCCTCTAAAATATATAGGTACCGAGCCCTCACCTTAGGAATAACTAAACATTATATAGGTACCGGCCCCACCTACGAATATCTCATAAAATATATAGACCACCCTCACCTAGTGAATATCCTAAAAATATTATTAGGTACCGTAGTCCCATCTTAGTGAAATATCTCTACGTTAGTATAGGTACCTGCCCTCATGCTTAGTGAATATCCTACGGTTATTATTAGGTACACCCCACCTAGGAAATACTCTAAAAATATTAAGGTAACTAGCCTCACTAGTGAATATCTCTATTTATATAGTACCCTGCCCCACCATGGAAACCTACGTATATTAGTACCTACCATCATGAAATCTCTAAAATATAAGTACCATAGCCTCAACTTAGGAATATCTCTACGTTATTATAGGACCGCCCACTTAGGAATAATCCTACGTAAAATAGGTACCTAGCCCTCCAACCTAGTGAAATCTCTAAAATATGAGGTACCTGCCCTCACTCACGAATATACTAAAATCATTGATTAGTACCTAGCCTCACCTTAGTGAAAGTCCTAAAATATTATAGGTACTGGCCCCACTACAATACTCTAAAAATATTATAGTGACCTAGCCCTCATTCCTTAAGGAAGATCTCACGTTATTATAGGTAACTGGCCCTCACTCAGTGAAATCCACGTTATTATTAGGTACCCCTATCCGCATGTAGTGAATAATCTCAAGAACATAGGTACCTACCCCATGCGTACTGAATATCCTAAGTTATGAAGTACCTGCCTACAATCTGGGAACTCAACATTTGGATTGTCAAACAGAACCTTTACCAGAACAAGGGTCAGAAACAACCAAAGTTGGGCACCAATGTCCAACACACAGTGACATGCCTTTCACCTCAGTGATACTCTATAATTTCATGTCTATCGTAGAAAAAGGACCGTCACGAAGACATAAGTAGCCTAAACATAGAAGAAAGAGAACAGTCAGGTCACACAGACAATACGTAGCCGCTGCCACATTACTCCACAGCCCATCGCCACATGTCCCATCTCCACAGCCCACTCCACAGCCCACTCCACAGCCCATCTCACAGCCCATCTCCACATTTCACTCCACAGCCCCCCTCCACATTTCACTCCACAGCCCATCGTCCAAGCATGTCGCACAGTCCCACCCTCCACACTTTCCCACTCTCCAAGCGCATCTCCACAGCCCACTCCAAAGCCATCCCCACACCCATCTCCGAGCCCAATTCCACATTTCACTCCACAGCACTCACAGCCCACCCCAAGCCCATCTCACAGCACATCCCACAGTCCATTCCACAAGCCATCTTCACATCCCATCTCCAAGCCCATTCCACAGCCATCTCCAAGCCCATCTCCACATTTCCATCTCCACACCCACTCCACATCCATCTCCACCAGCCCATCTCCACAGCCCACCCACAGCCCTGCTCACATTTCCACTCCACAGCCCCATCCAAAGCCAGTCGCCACAGCCCATCTCACACATCCTCCACAGCCACGCCATACAGTCCATCCACATTCGCCATCTCACAGCCCATCCTCCACCATTCCAGCCATCTCCACAGCCATCTCCCAATTTCCATCTCCACCCATCTCACAGTCCATCTCCACACGCCAGCTCCACATTCCACTCCCACAGCCACCCACAGCCCATCCTCCACAAGCCCATCCACATTCCTCTCCACAGCCTAGCGTCCGCACCGATCCCAAGCCATCTCCACACCCACTCCCAATGCCTCTCCACAGCCCATCTCCACAGCCCATCTCCACACCATCTTCCATCTCTGCTCCAGGCAGCCCTCTCCCACATTTCATCTCCACCCAGCCCATTTCCTTCCACACCATCTATTTCCATCTAAGCTCACCACATTTCATCTCAAGCCATCTCCACAGCCATCTTGCGTCAGGACCATCCACATTCCATAGCCACAGCCCAGCTCCCAAAAGCCCATCTCCACAGCCATCTCCACAAGCCCATCCCACAGCCCAATCTCCTACTATTTCTCACATCCACAGCCCAATCTTACAGCCCATCTCCACAGCCATCTCCATAGCCATCCCACATTTCCAATCCCCACACCATCCCACAGCCCATCTCCACAGCCCATCTCCACAGCCCTCTCCACAGCCCATCCCACAGCCATCTCCACATTCCATCCCCCAGCCCACGAGCACATTTACATCTCACACCCATCTCCCACATTCCACTCCACAGCTCATCTCCACACCATCTCCACAGCCCATCTCCCATAGCCCATCTGCACATTTCCACTCCACAGCCCATCTCCACAAGCCACTCCACAATGTCCATCTCACAGCCCATCTCCACAAGCCATCCCACAGCCATCCCACAGCCGCACTCCATAGCCCATCCCAATTTCATCTCCACAGCCCATCTCCACATTCCCATCCCACAGCCCATCTCCAACATTTTCCACTCCACAGCCCATCTCCACATTTCCATCTCCACATTCGCCAGTCTCCACAGGCCATCCCACAGCCCATCGCCACATCCATCCCACAGCCCATCCCAACAGCCCATCTCCACATTCATCCCAACACCCACTCCACAGCCCATCTCGCAACAGCCCATCGCCAACCCATCTCACATTTCCAATCTCCACAGCCCACCTCCACAGCCCATCCCACATTTCCATCCACAGCCCATCTCCAAGCCCATCCCACATTTCCAGCTCCACAGCCACCCACACCCACTCCACAACCCATCTCCATACCCAGCCACATCCATCCCACAGCCCATCCCACACCCCCATCTCCACAGCCCAACCCAACAGCCCATCTCCACAGCCCATCTCCACATTTCCCATCTCCCACTCCATCTCCACATTCCCATCTCCACATCCATCGCCAACACTCCATCTCCACAATTCCCATCTGCCAACAATTTCATCCTCAATTCCTTCCCACATTCCATCCCAACAGCCACTCCACATCCATCTCCACAGCCCATCACTACACCCATCTCCACAGCCCATCTCCATACCCATCTCCACATTTCCATCCCACACCCAGCCTTCCACAGCCCAATCCCACAGCCATCCAGCAGCCCATCCACAGGCCCATGCTCCACAGCCCATCTCCACATTTTCCACCTCACAGCCCACTGCACATCCATCTCCACAGCCCATCTCACAGTTCATCTCCACAGCTCATCCCACACCCATCCACACAGCCCATCCCATAGCCCCATCCCACATTTCATCCCACCATCTCCACAGCCCATCCCCATTCCATCTCCACAGCCCATCTCTCACAGCCACTGCCACAGCCATCTCAACTCTCCATAGCCCATCGCCACATTTCCATCTCCACAGCCCATCTCCAAGCACAATCCCACAGCCCATCCCACACCATCCCAACACCCATCTCCAAGACCCATCCCATAAAAAAATAATTCCATCCCACAGCATCGGATTCCCATCCCACAGCACTCCACATTCCAAGCCACAGCTCAGCTCCACACCATCTCCAACAGCCCACTCACCAAGCCCCATGCCCACATCCATGCTCCACAGCCATCTCCACAGCCCATCTCACATTGCCAGCTCCACAGCCATCCACGCCCATCTCACAGCCATCTCCAACAGCCCATCTCCAAGCCCATCTCCACATTCCATCTCCACAGCCCATCTCCACATCCATTCCACAGCCCATCCCACATTTCCATCTCACACCTCATTTCCAGACTCCACAGTCCGCACTCCACAGCCCATCTCCACAGCCCAATCCTCCAACATTCCATTCCACAGACCACTCCACATTCATCCCCACCCCATCGCCACAGGCCCATCTCCACAGCCCGATCTCCTATCCACCTTCCACATTTCCATATCCGACACCCATCCCACAGCCCATCGCCCAAACATTTCCAATCTCCCCAAGCCCACCCATACCCATTCCACAGTCCATCTCCACAAGCCCATCTCCACAGTCATCTCTCATAGCCCATCTCCACATTTCCATCGTCCACAGCCCAACTCTCCAACACCCATCTCACAGCCCACTCCACAGCCCATCTCCACACCCATCTCCACATTTCCATCTCTCACAGCCATCTCCACATTTCCACTCCACAGCCCATCTCCACATTTCCATCTCCCACATTTTCACTCCACATTTCCTATCCACAGTTTCCATCTCCACAGCCATCTCACAGCCCCCCTCCACAGCCCCAATCCCACATTCCATCCCCACAGCCCATCTCCACGCCCATCTCCACAAGCCCATCACCACATGTCCACTCCACAGCCCATCCACAGCCCCATCTCACAGCCGATCGTCCCACAGTCCATCTCCAAGCCCATCTCCACATTTCATCTCCACATTCCACTCCACACCCATCCACAAGCCCCATCTCCAACCAGCCATCCCACAGCCCCATCTCACATGTCCATCTCCACAATCCATCACAGCCCATCATCCGCACAGCCAGCCCATCTCAAAGAGCCCACCCACAGCCCCCCACAGCCGCCAATCTCCACAGCCCCTCTCCACACCCCATCCCGACAGCCCACTCCAACAGCCCCATCCTCGTCACAAGCCCCATCTCCACAGCTCCCATCTCCACAAGCCCCA
>NW_019942891.1:200768-207615 GCF_002910315.2 Salvelinus sp. IW2-2015 | reverse complement strand
AGCCCATCTCCACAGCCCATCTCCACATTTCCATCTCCACAGCCCATCTCCACATTCCATCTCCACAGCCCATCTCCACATTTCCATCTCCACATTTCCATCTCACAGTCCATCTCCACAGCTTGTCCCTGCTTGTCTGTTCTCCCCCAGAGACTGACAGGGGATCTAGCTGCTTGTCTGTTCTCCCCCAGAGACTGACAGGGGATCTAGCTGCTTGTCTGTTGACTGTGGATCTGTGTTTACCTGGATCTGTGTTTACCTTTTACCATCTGAATTCCCTGTGTTGTAGAGCAGACTGATTCGTCAAATACTTATACTGCTGTTATGCTACGTTACTTTGCTGTAGAGACAGGCAACTGAGAGATGGGAAGTGTGTATGTTTGTCGTGTCTGTGTGTGTGTGTGTCTCCACTCTGTACAGTGTGTGTGTGTACGAGCCGCCAGACATTTCCGATGAGATCTTTTCAATTGTTTTTTTCTTTCTTCTGGCTCATGACTCACGATTCGGCATGATGCATCAGAATGGAGGCCACCGCATTACCCCTCTAATTATGACAAATKTAATCTTTTTTAACGACTCCGTTCAAAATTCATTCCGTAAAAGACGATCATCTGTGTCTAACTCAATTTGACAAAGCTATATAAAAGCCACTTTACATTTCCTGTACAAAAAATGATGTTTTCCCTCAATGCTGCCTAAGGCCAAGTCAAAAAAAATAAATCAGTGTTGGCGTCTTAAACTAATAAGAGACCCAATTTGAGTGTTGACAATTCAATGAATACATTTCACTATAAGTGTCTGTCTGAGGATAAAGAATATTCCCCGACCCCATTAAGTTGTGTACCCACCATTTAAAAAAAATAACATTAAAAACTATGTAACAAAGACACTCTCACCGCAATGATTCAATTTGAACCACCCAAAAAATGGCAACATTTCTTCCCCGTTTTTGTCACGACWTCCGCYGAAGTCGGGTCCTCTCCTTGTTCGGGTGGCGCTCGGCGGTCGGCGTCGCCGGTCTTCTAGCCATCGTCGATCCACTTTTCATTTTCCATTTGTTTTGTCTTGTTTTTCCACACACCTGGTTTCAATTCCCTCATTTACTTGTTGTGTATTCAACCCTTCTGTTCCCCCCCCCCATGTCTTTGTGTGGGATTGTTTTATTGTAGTGCTTGTGCACGTTCCCCGTGAGCGCACGACGGGTTATTTCTGTGCCCATTTATCTTGTTGTTCTGGATGCTGTTTTAATAAATCTCCGGTTATTAACCCATGTGCTCTCCCTGCGCCTGACTTCTCAAACCGCCAGTTACACACGTTTTGAACTCCTCAAAAGTTTTATTTTGTGCATCTCGTATTATAGCAACTTCCAACGTTTTATATATTTTTTTTAGTTGGCATGACAGGAGATAGCATCGCAATTACAATCTCCTTTATCATCCATAAACCCCAAACGTCCTCTTTAAGGTTCCCAGGCTGTGAAGATTCTGTTAACTGTCGCTTCTCAAAAACTTTCCTGTCAAAATGTATTATAAAATTAAGATCAAGCCCAGTTGAATGTGGGATGTTTGCCTCTAATGTCCATGTTGGTGTATTATCTGGGAGGTAATGCCATGTTGGTGTATTATCTGGGAGTAATGTCCATTGTGTATTATCTGGGAGGTAATGTCACATTGTGTATTATCTGGTAGGTAATGTCCATGTGTGTGAATAATCTGGGAGGTCATGTCCATGTGGTGTATTATTGGGAGTAATGTCCACATTGCTGTATTATCTGGTAGGTAATGTCCATGCTGGTGTATTTATCTACGAGGTAATGATCCACGACTGTTGGTGTATTATCTGGGAGGTAATGTCCATGTGGTGTATATCTGGGAGGTAATGTCCATGTGCGTGTATTATCTGGGAGGTAATGTCCATGTTGGTGTATTATCTGGGAGGTAATGTCCATGTTAGTGTATTAAAATGGGTGTAAATGAAAAGAACATGACAATGAATGTGGCCCTTTGTAAGTGTCATCTCAACCAGCAGCCCTAGGAGGGACAGTGTTGATGGGACAAACGTATTGCTGCTATCTTCACTGACCACACTGCTAACTCTTAACTTCATCTGACAGGAGTGCAGCGTCCCAAATGGAACACTAATCCCTACATAGTGCACTACTTTAGACCAGAGCCCTGTGGAACCCTGTTCCCCACATAGTGTACTATTTTGTTTTTTATTATTACCCATTGGGACTTGGTCAAAAGTAGTTCACTCTGAAGGGAATAGGGTGCCATTTGGGACACGGCAAGAGAATATGTAACCTTGTCATATCCCCCTTGCTTATAAACTACCACCAGTAGCCATAACCAGTCAAAGAGAATCACGTATCAAATATTAAATAATATGCCTTAAAGGCATGACAGATAAATTGTCACAGCGGCGAGAGCAACGAATTGTAGATTATAGCCTACTAATTTTATACTCGAATTTTCAGGCTTCGGGAAAAAAATGGCTAACTCGTCTTGACACGAAGTTCAGCAAGCCTAGATATGATAACGTTGAGTTTATTATTGTCCCCTGACTGCAGAATACATGTATTGAACCAATGTCTTCGTGTGGCTAAACCATGGTACTGTAGCAACAATTACAACATATTTTTTGGGGGGTGGGAAATTCTCTGTACATTTGACTCATGCTTCCTACAATTTTCTKTTGGAAGACCTAGCATGTAGCAAGATTGTCACACACTGCCTTCTCCACATTAAAATGACATATAACCTCTTRTGAATTCGTAATTACCACACTAACCCCGAACTTAGGCTATTTCACACTGATGCAAAGGATTTCAGGCAGAGAGACAATATCTTCAACAAATGTGAGAGAGTGAGAGCAAACAAACAACATCCTGTTGGAGAATGAACACATCAGAGCATCATTTGAACTGCAAGGTTGTCAGGCAGTCGGCAGAGCAGCTGCTCTAAAGTACTGCATTTAAATTGGTTACAGAGAGCGAGAGAGAGAACGAGAGAGAACGAGAGAGAGGGGGGGTGGGGAGCTACATTCCTTATGTACAAACACTTGTTTTATCCAAGAACTCACACACACACCGACTTGCACAAAGACGTATAAGCCTTTGGTACACATCCCCATTGCATATMATTTGCTGTGTGTTAAGAGTTTAATAGTGTGGTTTTCTGTGACACGTCGCTGTTGTAATTGCGTCTCATTGAAGCAATTAGGATTTAAGTGCGTATTAATCCAGTGTAATTCTGTCAGTAATTTCAGTATGACAAAAGAATGTTGYTTGTGTTTATTGCCAATATCCAACGTTGCGTTAAACTTTACCTTTGRAACCAGGGAGTCATTCTTCATACTGCAGAGCTCCAGTAATTCATATTTGTTTTGAGCAGTGTACATTTTGGGTTACGTGCGTTTAGTTATGTGATTTTCCAGCACACAGCTTTCGTCTACAACAGTAGCTATTTAGGTCTATTGTACTGCAAACAATGTGTCGGCAGGTTTGCTTAGTATTCAAACCTTCTCAAAACAGCTTAATTCGTACTCGTAGAGGTGCTCCCACAATAATATGATTTATACCACATACAAGGTAAAATATTGGATTCTTCACTCACCACACTAATCCCATTCCACTACCTTTTAATTATCTGAAAACAAGCTTTGCTTAATGGAGATTGAACGGCTGGTGTGCTCGATTTTATTCAAGCCTGACAAGTAGTGTACATTTGAAGTTGAAGTGGTACCTAATGATAATTACAGACCTGCTACATGCCTTTGTAAGTAGGAAAGAACAACGATCGCAGTCCACAAACGCTAGGCAAAATCAGCATGTATCAAATACTTGTTCTCCAAACACCCCCACTGTTAGGTCCTGGATGGCAAGGCAGCCAGCAGATCTTAAAGAATTCCATAATTTTGAGGGTTTAGAATGGTATGATACTGCCCTGAGGGGCAGCGGGGGAGAGAGACACAGATTCCAGCTGACTACCTTGGCTTCATCTCGAACAGTTTTAACAGTTAGGGCAACAAAGAACAGTCTGACCACTGAGTTGTATAAATACACAGTGGGAAGGAGTGGTCCACCTTCCACTCTATCCAAGCATTATCGTCACACAACTGACGCGTGTGCACCATTGGCACAGCTTTAGCATCACTCGATGCTTGCATCGAGCTGTGTCTAGCGGATGTGTGCGTCGTTTATAAGTTGTCTAATGTTGCGCATACCCTAATCACTGGATAATGTGCGATACATAAGTTTCCAGAAGATATATAAGTGTTTTGGCGCGGGGTCTAGTATTATAGTCTGTTATCATATCGTCCATAGTAATTCTGCGCAGGTTCCGCTTTATGATCCTTGATCTAGCTGGAATTTACCCTCCCTAATTGGGTGATGTGATAAACTCTAGGCTCGCAGTGAATACATGAAATACCAACCGCAGTAAGATTATTTGCATGCTATGAAACAGAGGTTGTTGGTCCAGTCGTCCGGGATTGTTCTTCTGTCTCTAAAAAATACCCTATCTATCACCGTCGTGCTCAATATGGTTACTCACTGATCACAGTATAAGGTGATGTTTTTTTCGTGTGCATAATTGGGATCGTCATGGGATGAACAGTTCAAAAGAGAATTATAGTATCATATGCGCGACTAGATGAGGTATTATTGTGCCTACCCATGACGCATGCGTGGTCTGTCGGTCCTCACTAGCGATTATGCATCGTTAGTTTGGCACTTTGTCTCAGACTTATGCTGTGTGGTGTTTGTTGGCCTGTCACAACTATTCACTATAGGGGGTCGATAGATATGACCTATGTTCTTTCAAACAGTTTTACACGCGTGTATCTCGATCCTTACTATTATATTATATGGGTGTGTTTTGTCCTAAACATAAATACACCAGTGGTAGTGTTTTTTCGCTCCTCAGACAAGTGGCATAAGGTGTGTGAGCTGTGTGTTCCTGACTTGCTATTAGGGTGGTCCTGGGTTGGCTGCACTGGATTGTGAGTGTTTGGGCTCTACACAGATAGAAAGTGGGGTCTTGGTGTTCTCGGGTTGCGAGGATATATGCTAACCGGGGCTGGTTTGCTGATGTGGCTGGTCCTGGGGTTGGTGCTGAACGGGCCTGGTTGCTGATGGGCTGGTCCTGGGGTTGGTTGCTAACGGTCTGGTTGCTGATGGGCTGGTGCTGATGGGCTTGGTCCTGGGGTTGCGCTGGCTGATGGCTGGTTGCTGATGGGCTGGTCCTGGGTTGGCTGCTGATGAGCTGGTTGCTTGATGGGCTGGTCCTGGGGTTGGTTGCTAACGGGCTGGTTTGCTGATGGGCTGGTCCTGGGTTTGGCTGCTGATGAGCTGGTTGCTGAGTGGTCGGTTGGTTGCTAACGGGCTGGTTGCTGATGGGCTGGTCCTGGGGTTGGTTGCTAACGGGCTGGTTGCTGATTGGGCTGGTTGTGCTGGGCTGGTCCTGGGGTGGCTGCTGATGAGCTGGTTGCTGATGGGCTGGTCCTGGGGTTGTGTTGCTAACGGGCTGGTTGCTGATGGGCTGGTCCTGGGGTTGGTTGCTAACGGGCTGGTTGCTGATGGGCTGGTCCTGGGGTTGGTTGCTAACGGGCTGGTTGCTGAGGGGGCTGGTCCTGGTGGGTCTGGCTGCTAACGGGCTGGTCCTGGGTGGGTCTGGCTGCTAACGGGCTGGTCCTGGGGTTGGCTGCTAACGGGGCTGGTCCTGGGTGGGTCTGGCTGCTAACGGGCTGGTCCGGGTGGGTCTGGCTGCTAACGGGCTGGTCCTGGGTGGGTCTGGCTGCTAACGGGCTGGTTCTGGTGGGTCTGGCTGCTAACGGGCTGGTTCTGGTGGGTCTGGCTGCTACGGCTGGTCCTGGGTGGGTCTGGCTAACGGGCTGGTCCTGGGGTTGGCTGCTAACGGGCTGGTCCTGGGGTGGTCTGGGGGTCAATCTCATTCCTTCTTCCAACTCACTGTCAGATTCTGAATTGACAGAGACACAATGCTCATATTCTGAAAATTCTTCCAAAGTGGAAGACGCTCCTTCCACACTAGCTTCTCACTCTGCAAAATGGACCCGAACACCACATATGTAATATAAACGTGTAGGGAGGTTCACAGTGTCAATGAAAATGTTCTTCACAGTAAATGAAACCAAGGCCAATGAGTCCTGAGGTTTTAAATTTTTTTTATTATTATATCATTTTAGATTCAGTAAACTGAAAATGGGTCCTGTAGACCCAAACACCACACAAGGGTTAAGCTCCATATTAATCTGACAGAGGTAATGAACTGCCCATTGATCAAGCCAATGTTTTACTGGCTATATTGTATTCACTTCGCCACCATGCCTTTTTTTTGCCTTCACCTCCTTTATCTCACCTAACTTGCTCACATTGTATATAGACTTATTTTTCTACTGTATTATTGATGTATGTTTTGTTTATTCCATGTGTACCTCTGTGTTGCTGTATGTGTCGAACTGCTTTGCTTTATCTTGGCCAGGTCGCAATTGTAAATGAGAACGTGTTCTCAACTTGCCTACCTGGTTAAATAAAGGTGAAATAAAAAATAAAACAGGACAATGTTTGAAAAACAAGTGTTTCTGAGCTTATGTCAGGTAAGCTAACGGTTCCAGAAATCAGTAATGGAGACAGGCTTTATAGACCTCTATATATATGAGTGTCTGTGTCCAACACACTGCCACCTGTTAAGTTTATTACTCACCAAAATATCAATTTTTCTCAATGACATGTATTACTAATTAAAAATGTTTAAGGAATACAGGCCGGCACCACATTACTACAAGACAAAACAGCTCCATCAAGCCTGATGGTCGTGGAAGCAAAAAA
>NW_019942891.1:181361-200743 GCF_002910315.2 Salvelinus sp. IW2-2015 | reverse complement strand
GGTGTTATTGTTAATACGGGTCTCGTCCAGTTTATTGTTTTTACGGGTCTCGTCCCTTGTATTTATTACAGGTTTAACCTCGCTCTTTTGTTTGGTTACATCCCTGTGTGTCACGACTTGATCGGGCGGCATTCGGAGGTCGAAGTCACCGGTCTTCTAGCAATCGCCATTCCACCTTTCATTTTCCATTTGTTTGTTCTTGTTTTCCACACACACCTGGTTCACATTCCTTCATCAGACTAAATGTTTATACCCTTTGTTCCCCATGTCTGTGTGTGGGATTGTTATTTGTGTAGGGTGTTACACTACAGGCTGGCTTGCGCTAGGTTTGTTTCAAACCTAGATTGTGTGTTTGTTTAATCCGGTTCATGTTACCGTGGTTGTGCTTTGTGCTGCCTCACCTGTGCCTTTGGGCCAGGGTGTATATTAAAGTTCTCCTGTTATCACCAATCTCTGCTCTCTTGCACCTGACTTCCCGGCAACCATTCACTCACCCCGTTACACTGTGTTTTTGTATACGTGTTTGTTTTGGGCTTCGTCCGGGTGCCTTCATGGCATGTTGTATTTTGTGTGTAGTATTAAAAACCCTATTACGTATTCCTGCGCTGTCTCCAATAATTATACTACGTGACAAACACATTAAGAAGGGAAGCAATTCCACAAATATTACTTTAAAATAGGCACACCTGTTAATTTAAATGGCATTCCAGGTGACTACTTGGAGCTGGTTACTACATGATTCTATAGTGTGTGTCCAAACGTTTGACTGGTACTGTGTATATATATCTATATACACTACATGACAAAAAGTGTGGGACACCTATTCGTCGAACATATCATTCCCAAACAGGGCATTAATATGTAGTTGGTTCTCCCTTTGCTTTCCACTGCGCTGAGAGTCACTGAGCTGTTCCGTAAGGCCATTCTACTATCAATGTTTGTCTATGGAATTGAATGGCTGTGTGCTCGATTTTATTCACCTGACAAGTAGTGTACATTTGAAGTTGAAAGTGTACCTATGATAAAAATTACAGACCTCTACATGCTTTGTAAGTAGGAAAACCTGCAAAATCGCAGATGTGTCAAATACTTGTTCTCCCCCACTGTAGGTCCTGGATGGCAGGCAGCCCAGATCTTGATTCCATATTTTGAGGGTTTAGATGGTATGTACTGCCTGAAGGGGCAGCGGCCCCTAAATGACATTAGCTGCTCATCAACAGTAACGTTGGGCCCAGGGTTGTAAAAACAGGGGAAGGTGGTCCACCCACGTATCCCACCACTGACCTGATTGCAGCTAGCTTGTCTGCCATCGAGCTGGTCTGGTGTCTCCGGTTATTAAAGCGAAAATCCTGGAAATAATGTGGATGTTTCCAGAGATATTGTTGCCTCAGAAAATGTATCTGCCAGTTTCTGCATCCCACATCTGATTCGTTGGATTCCCTCCCTATTGTATCTGAAAACACCAGCAAGGATAAGAAACCCCAAAATTATTGATGTAAACGAGTTTGGTCATCTCCTTCCATCTCTCTCCAAAAACCCACTTTCCTCCAAATATTACTGTCAAGAATGATTTTCTGGATGTGTCTGGGTCGATGACAGTTCAAAAGAAGAATTAATGTCTTGCACATGAGTAACCGCCATCCCGTCGGCCCTGGTTGCATCCTTATCACATTGGCAGCTATGCGGGGTGGCTCATTCCTTGGGCAAGAAGACCATTCATTTTCACATATTTTTTTATCCATATTTCTCCTCCTGCAGGCTGCTGTGAGCTGGTTGCTGATGGGGCTGGTCCTGGGTTGGCTGCTGATAGCTGGTTGCTGATGGGCTGGTCCTGGGGTTGGTTGCTTAACGGGCTGGTTGCTGATGGGTTGGTCCTGGGGTTGGTTGCTAAACGGGCTGGTTGCTGATGGGCTGGTCCTGGGTTGGTTGCTAACGGGTTGGTGCTGATGGGCGGTCCTGGGTTGGTTGCAACGGGCTGGTTGCTGATGGGCTGGTCCTGGGTTGGTTGCTAACGGGCTGGTTGCTGATGGGCTGGTCCTGGGGTTGGCTGCTGATGAGCTGGTTGCTGATGGGCTGGTCCTGGGTTGGTTGGTAACGGGCTGGTTGCTGATGGGCTGGTCCTGGGGTGGCTGGGCGGGTGTGAAGGCTGTTGCTGATGGCGTGGTCCTGGGTTGGTTGCTAAACGGGCTGGTTGCTGATGGGCTGGTCCTGGGGGGGTCTGGCTGCTAACGGGCTGGTCCTGGGTGGGTCTGACCTGCTAACGGGGCTGGTCCTGGGTTGGCTGCTAACGGGCTGGTTCTGGGTGGGTTCTGGCTGCTAACGGGCTGGTCCTGGGGTTGGCTGCTAACGGGCTGGTTCTGGGTGGGTCTGGCTTGCTAACGGGCTGGTCTGGGTTGGCTGCAACGGGCTGGTCCTGGGTTGGCTGCTAACGGCTGGTCCTGGGGTTGGCTGCTAACGGGCTGGTCCTGGGTGGTCTGGGTCAATCTCATCCTCTTCTTCCAACTCACTGTCAGATTCTGAATTGACAGGACACCGATGCTCATATTCTGAAAATTCTTCCAAAGTGGAAGACGCTCCTTCCACACTAGCTTCTCTCTGCAAAATGGACCCGAACACCACATATGTAATATAAACGTGTAGGGAGGTTCACAGTGTCAAATGAAATGTTCTTCACAGTAAATGAAACCAAGGCCAATGAGTCTCAGGTTTAAAAATAATTTTATTATTATATCATTTTAGATTCAGTAAACTGAAAATGGGTCCTGTAGACCCAAACACCACACAAGGGTTAAGCTCCATATTAATCTGACAGAGGTAATGAACTGCCCATTGATCAACCAATGTTTTACTGCTATATTGTATTTACTTCGCCACCATGGCCCTTTTTTTTGCCTTCACCTCCCTTATCTCACCTCACTTGCCACATTGTATATAGACTTATTTTTCTACTGTATTATTGACTGTATGTTTTGTTTATTCCATGTGTAAACTCTGTGTTGTTGTATGTGTCGAACTGCTCCTTGCTTATAATATCACATCATGGGCCACGCCTCGACATAGAGGTCCAAATACAACCAATAAACCCGAGCCCGACCACGTGCTTACCTCTACTCTCGACGCACTTAAACCTGTATAAATCACAACCGGAGAATCGAGAGGAAATAAACAAAACAAAATAGACAGAACAGCCCACAAAGCACCCCCGACAATGTAGCAATTGCCACCACAAAACAACTGTATTCCACCCAACTCCCGAGCAACTTATGTCAGGATAACCCAAAAAGCAAGCTAGACCGGTTCACAATGAAATCAGATAAGTGGAGACAGGCTTAGCCATAGAGCCTTCCAAAACCAAACACCCCAAAAAAAGAACTACTAATACGAAATAAGAGTCGGTCTGTGCCCATACCAACAAACACCCTAGAAACACACAGGCACTGATCTTCCCCTAAACGTCATCCGATTAACATACGACCAAATGCCAACCAATATAATATTAAATATTACATCAACTACATGAAAAATTACCCAACCTCCACTCTAAAAAATGTTTACGGAAAAATACAGGCCGGGGCACCCAATAACCTAAACCAAAGGACCGCTAAACCACAAAGAGCTCCACACACCAAAAAAATAACACCCCACTATAGATGGTCGTAGCGAAAACAAGCACCAACCAACAAAAGCCACAACCAAAAAAAAAGCAAAAGCATTCGTTGTTCACAGCCCATAATAAAAAGGAGCTAGTATGGACTGGGAAGCAAAAAAATTAACATGTGGTGAGTGAAGAAATACACAAAAAAATAATATCTTAAACCTTGTATGTTGGAATCAATAAATAAAACACATATTACGATTAGGGAAAGCCAAACCCCTCTAAACGAGTCCCCACGAATCTATAAGCTCGATTAATCATAGAAGAAAAAGAGCTAACCAAACCTTGACAACTAACCCTACCAGACACAAACCCAAAATCACTACACAGAACACAATTGAGATATCTCAAGGCCACACCACAGTAACCCCACCAAACAGACCAACCATAACAAAAAGAAGCGAACAGCGCTTGCTTAAAAGCTAACGCCGAAGCGACACCCCATGACTGCCTGGAATAAATACAAACCATAAAACATCCAAAACGCAACGAAATCACAACCCCCAAAGCCATTCCCACACACCACTAGCCCCTCCTGAAACAACCATATGCCACAATTAAACTGGACGCCCCTACATGCAAACGTCACAATATAAAGAAGAATCGAAGCTCCCTTGGTTCCACAAAAGGTAATAGTTTTAACGCAAACACAACCCTGCCCGAATAAACTCTGCCCAAAAAATCAAAACACAGAATGCCCAAAAAACCCGCAAACATATCTATATTGCTACACCTAACGTGAAAAAATTAACATAACACGCCAGCCAAATAAACCACTGGAAATAAATAGCGCACTCATAAAATACCTCTCTCTTCAACTCCAAACAAGCACCACATATTACCACAACACGCGACGACTGTCACCAGGCGAAAGAACACCACGACACACCATCTGAACCACCTCCGTTAAACCCACCGGACACAGCAACACGAATGGATAATGGCGACAAAAAGATAAAAGGAGGGAAATGACAAGGCTAACCCCCACGCCCCAGACAACCATCCCCAACTAACACCCAAGAAAAAACAACCGAACCGCACCCAAAAACAACCTAGTACGACTATAATAACGTCTTATGTGCCAAAACCGGTCAAACGAAAGAATTGTGGCCCAACCAGACCAACACACAAGCCAAACGACAACCAAACACAACTGGCAACCAAGAATATGATCCCGACATTCATAATGATACAATAAAACAAAGATCTATAACCAAAACAAAACAAAAAAACGTTTGTACAATAGGAATGTAGCCCCCCCCCAAAAACCTCTCTCTCATAACGTATCTTCTATGCTACGTCTCTGCTCTACTCGACATCTCAAAGTAAAAAAACCAAATTTAAATGCAGTAACATTTAACAATAGAAAGCAGCATACTCTCCGACGGCCTGACACAAACAACTCTGACAAACAAGTTCAAAATGATGCCTCTGAATGTGGTACAATTCTTAACCCAAACAGAAAGATGTTTGTATGTTGTGCTCATCACATCTCTCACATATATTTAAAAAGAAGAAAATAGTAGTCTCAATCTGCCTTTGCAACAGCTCCCTATAACCTGACATCAGTGTGAACCAATGAATAAAAGAGCCTAGAGTATCGGCAGTATAGAAAAATGTAAAAAAAAAAAGAAAAAAACCCAAACACCCAGTTACCACCTTAACGAAAACCCTTCAACAAGAAAGAGAGAATTATATGCTCATTTAGAAAATGTGGAGCCAACCCCCGGCACGCGACAGTGTAAGGACAATATCGATGATACCTGCTACACTGCTCAACGCCAAGTCCCACTAAGATCCGAACAACAACACAAATATAAGCCCACTAAAGGGAGCATGAGTCAAAAAGCATAAACAAGAGAATTCACAACCATCCCCCAAAAAAAATAATAAGTAAAGTAACATTGTCTCGGCATTAATCAAGTGAACCACTAAGGTATTAGCACACACCCCGAAAAAAAGACATGGAGTATGGCCCAACTACATTGTGATTCTCCCGACAGTCAAGGGGACCCCACATAATTAAACTCAACATAGGAACCCACTGATCACATCTCAGGGCCTGCTGAAACTAATACGGATATCAAAGACGAGTATACCCACCATATTTTTCCACACGCGAAAGCACTAAAGAAAAATTCAGAGTATCAGGTGAGAACCAAAAAGGCACAATCTAGATCCCAGCAGCATATAATCTACAATTCGTAATTGCTCTCGCCCGCCCCCCGCCCTGCTTGACCCAATTTATCTCCATGCTCCAACTTCCTTTAAACGGACAACCATATAATAAATTATGAGACCAAAAATAATTGAGCAATAAGTAAAGGTGGATATCTAAGGCTCACGCCACTTCAACACACCCCCGGAGGACTATATCGCCGACACTAACTGGTGGTAGTCCCATATCCAAGCCAAAAAGAGGGGAACCGATAAATGGACCACAAAAAACAAAGCCGTAATACATAAATGTCCTCTCTACCTTGCCCGTGACACCCAAAATTGCCACCCTATTCCCACATTATCAGACACCCCGATGAACCAACCTCCATTCTACATTGACACGAACACACACACACACAAGATAAACAACACAACACCGCCCCATGGCCAAACCCAGGGAAGAAAACACAGTGAAGCTAATCTCATACATCTCTGATATTCCAGCTCCCTCCTCACGGTTGTTCTGTTCGATTGCGCCCACGACCCGACTCCCACTTACCCAAAATTAGGGAACTCTGGCCATCAACCAAAAAGTCCACGCTCTCACCTCCTAGAAAGAGCACACCATAGACAACCCCCCGGAAAGGTGACCATGCCCACCCCTAATACTGGCCACCCAACCCCACAGAGCAAAAAGAGACAAACTCACTCCTAACCTTAAATCCCCACTACCTCCCCCCTAATAAACAACGCCCCCTTATAACCCAAAACACTAAAACCACCCCATACCGTCACGCCAAAATAAAACCAAGAAAACTCACAAACCAAAAGAGAATCACAATATCAAAAAACAATACCCCCCTAAATAATAATGACACACTCTGAAAACAGGCCCAAATACGCCAAGCACTCAAAAAAAAACAACATTGCCTCAGCAGCGGCGAAAACGACCACGCCCAACGAATTGTAGATATATAGACCAACTACCCATAAACTTATAAACCCCCTCCCTCCCCACCCTCGAATATTTCAGGACTTACAAGGACAAAAAAAAATCCCGGCTAACATCAGTTCTTCCGACCCACGACCAGCTATACAGCAGGACCTAACCGGATCGTCCCGATAACGTGAGCTTAAAACTTCCCACCTTCGTCCCACTGACTGACAACAAAACATAACATCGGTAAATCTGACCACAATCAGAAATCTCTCCGAATCGTCCAGGCATAAAACCTGGTACCTGAGCAAACAAATAAACTACAACATCCCACTTTTAAACCTTGGCGGGGTGCGGACATTCACTAGTAACAATCTTGACTCCATGCCCTTACCTACAACATATAATATCCTCCTTCGGAACGACCCAAACCTAACCACTATAGCAACCGATTGTCAAACAACCACCCGACCTCTCCACACTAAAATGACAAACACCCAATAATAAACCTCTTGCTGACATCTTCCCGTAATTACACAACACATAAAACCCGAACCCAATACGGGCTACTATCACCACTGAATTGCAAAAACACGGAGTTCCAGAAGCACCAGAAGCAACCACCATATCTTCCAAACAACATGTGAGAGAGTGAAGACAAACAAACAAAATACGCCACACTCCCCTCGTATAAACGACGACGCCCATGAAACATCCAAGAGCCTCATATCTGACACTGCAAGAAGGTAAGTGCAAGGAACCCGACCCCCGTCGGCAGAGCCAAGCTAGCTCTAAAAAGCCCTACCCTCTGCAATATAAAACTACCAACCCCACACCATCTCCGGCGCCAACCAGAGAGCGAAAGAGAAAAAGCAAGACCCAGCCCGAGATATCCCGAGAACGAGAGAAACAGCCAGGGCCGGGCCGCGCCCGGCTACATTCCTAAAAAACTTGTAATCCCCCCAACCACAACACCTCCTGCGCTCCCTATCACAAAAAAACGAACCAAAAAAACTCCTCCACCCCCACAACAAACCAAGACCCTCGCCCACATAAACAGAAACACCTCCCCCCCGACAAGTAAGACCAAAGCCTTCCTGGAATACAGCATTCCCCAAACACCCCACGCAGTTGCTCAATGATCAAAATATTGCTAGCAATGTGTTACGCCAAGTTAACTAGAATACCGCCCGTCGCGCTCTTTCTCGTAGACACAAGCTCGCCTCGTATGATACCACCTTTAGACCGTCCTCTCCATCCCCCTGAAGCCACACCCTTAGGAAATATACCTCTAAGTGTCGCCATATCCTAAAATAACCCCGCGTGTACACTTCTAGATCACGATTTCAACATTATCGATACTCGCACACAAAAAAATGAATCACTTGCCTCCATGGCCTTTAAACCATTGCCAATAGTTACCAAAAACGTCATGCCCCCAGTTACCAACATTACGTACCCTCTTGGACAACCAGCGGGCTCATGTCTTCATACATGCAAGAACCAAGCCCTCCAGTAAATTCATACTATTACGTTCTCCACGAGCCAGGTACATTAATGGGTACAACGGTGCGCGCTATTAGTTACTAACACCTGCTGATTTACCAGCAACCACACGCCTTATCGTCTACAACAAGTAGCTCATTTAGCGTTCATCTGTCACTGCCGAAACAAAAAAATCGCAACAATATCCGGCAGGCGCTGCCCTTAGTAGTAATCAAAACCCTTACTGAAAAACAGCTTAATTCGTACTCCCGCTAGAGGTAGCTACCCACAATACTCATGATTACTATACAACACAAACCTTACAAGGCTAAAACAACTATTCGCATTTCTTCCACTCACCCACACTCCCAATCCCTCACAACAAACATAACCCACTTCTTACATTACTCTGAAACAAGCTTTCAATCCTTTTCTGCCTGCCCCACGACCAATCAGCGCTTCAACATGGACAGCCTAGTTTCTCGTATACTTGTAGTAATGTTTTGGTGCGGGCCCTGCTCATTTCCGTAAACATATTTGAAACCCAACCTAATTAGTCCATACCCACCTCGCCGTCCCACTTGACGAATAAAAATAATAAAACTCAATATCCTCGCCAAAAGCCGATACGAACCCCAGTCCCAATACAACCCCTTAACAAGGAGGCAGTAGTCTGCCTGGACACAGACCCCACTCAAAACATATATCCCACCGCCCCAGGTCTATAAAGCCAAATTAACTCCCCTTACCATAAGAACTCCCTAATCTGACGACCACCTCCGTTCAGCTACCACTGAAAAATAACCCGACCTCAGAAACACTTGTTTTTCAAACATCGTTACACCTGTCTTCCCATCTTTTTATCTTCAAACCTAATATAACCCTCAATTACCACCACAAGGTAGGCAACCGTTGAGAAACAAACGTTCTACCCCTCCTCTCCACCAAAATTAAACGACCAGCACCCAACAAACCTCGCCCCCAAGGCGAAAAACCATAACGCAGAACGCCCGCAAGAGATTCCGCCCACCCATACCAAAAACACAAAAAAGAGCGAATACCCAATCCACCATGGAATAAAAACCCCACACCACACACTAACAAAAGCTCCACCCAACAGCTCAACCAAACTCAACCCCCTACAGTAAGAAGGACAACCACAAACCATACAACCCTCCCCCTATATATCAAAAAACAAACTGTCGAAGCCCAAGTAATAGACGCGCTCGACGCCACTTAAGGAGAAACAGCTGAAACCGCAGGCAAAAAAAACAAAACCCAAGGCGGCCCCCAGTGGCTGGCGAAAACACCCAGTAAATCGACAAAACACCCCCCCCTACTAATATACACAGCCAAACCGTAATAACCAGCCACCCCAAATTAAGACAGCGCCTTGACCCATCACCCGCGCCCCAAAACACCCACCGAACATGCCCCGGCCCAGTTTCAATATAACCCACTCTGTCCACAGATTAATATGGAAGCTTAAACCCCATCTCGTCGCTCAGCGACGAAGACCAGGCTTCGAATGTCGTACCAGGAACCCACCACTTCCCTCCCACGTATTAAAACTCGACGTTATCCCCATCACCGAAACATCTGCCCACTATAATATAAGTATAAATATCCTTATTTACACAAACCTGGGCAGACTCTGGCCTAGATCCCCTCCACTCCTTACTGCTGAAACAACAACCCATTTTCATTGCCAGGAACACCCCCCCCCAAAACAAGCCAAGCAAACGACCCCCCCAAAACCACCAACCAAACCCGCCAAAACACCCAGTGTGAACCTCCAACCATTACCGTCTACCATTACATATGTAGGTGATTCGAGACTACCTTTTGCAGAAAACCGAAACTACTGCTCCACCGCCGCAGGAAGCAGACGTTCCCCACACCTGTTTCGAAAGACCACACTTTTTCCCGAATATTGAAGACATGAAACCGATGGTCTCGCAGTCACATTACAACAGGACTCCCTGCCCAGTTCGAGTTAGGAAAGAAGAAGAGATGACCGCCAAATTGACCACCCCAAGAAGAACCACCCCACCAACGGCCCACCAGCCCCGTTAGCAGCCAAAACAGCCCCCGCAGGACCACCAGACCCAAAACCAGCACCAACGCCCACGAAAAACAACCCAGTTAGCAGCCAACCCAAAAGGACCAGCCGTTCAGGCAGCCAAACACCCCAGGCACACAGCCACACGGCTTACGCAGGCCCAGAGCCAACCCAAGAAACCAACCCAGCCCCGATTAGCAGCCAACAAAACCACAGCGACACAGAACCCGTTACAAGCAGCCAAAGACCCACCAGAAACCAAGCAAACCGTTCAGCAGCCACCCCGGACCGCCAGCCCAAGATGTAGGCAAAGACCACCGACACCACCCAAGGACACCGCACCCTCTAGCCGCCAGACCCCACCCAGGCACCACCCAAAATCACAGCAACCCAGCCCGTTAAGAACAACCAAACCCCAGGCCAGCCATCAGCACAAACCAGCTCAAAAAATCAGCAGCACCACAGGACCAGGCCCGCAAAACAAGCAACCCAGCCCGTAAAACACAAACCACAACCCCAAGGACCACCGCCAAATCCCAGCCACACCCAGCTCAATCAGCCAAGCCACCACCGGAACCACCGCCCTCCGCAAACCAAAGACCCGTTAGCAACAAACCGGACCAGACAACATCAGCAACAGACCACCGATTCACGCAACCGCAAAAACCACCAGAAGGACAAAGCCGCAGCAACCAAAAACCCACGTTACGCACCCACACCCCAAGAGACCAGAACGTACAGCAACCGCCCGTTTAGCAACCAAAACCCCGCACCAACCATAACAAGACACCAACCAGCCGTTCAAACCCCAAGACACACCCCCCCAACCCCAGGAACCAAGCACACACCTAAACCAGCAACCAGCCAAAACATCAACGCAGCAGCCAACACACAACAGAGGAACAAAGCCACAAACCCCACTCACCGCAACCCGCCCTCACCCAGCCGCAGACCTGACCACAAAGCCGAGCCCGAGGAAAACAATATGAAAACCTACACAAAAAACAAGATATGTGAAAACCAAGCAATCGGTCTAAAATCTTGCCCAAGAATGCAGCCACCCCGGCCATAGCTGCCAAATGTCCCCGCATAAGGATGCACCAGGGCCGACGAACCGATGGCGGTTACTATGCTGCAAGACAAAAATTAAAAATAATCTTACCTTTTGACTGTTCAATCAACACCAGCACCATCCAGAAAATCATATCAATTGACACAGCTAATACTTAATGGCAGGAAAAGTCGGTTTTTGGCAGAGAGCACTGCCGCAAGGAGAAATGGACCAAAACCCGTTTCCATCAATATTTTGAAGAAGTTCTACCTTTGCTGTAAGGTAAAATTCAGACTCACAATAGGGGAGAGGGAATCCAACCGAATCAACGACCTGCTGGGACCATGCAAGCAAATGAGCAGGATAACATATTCTGAGGCCACACATCAGCTCTTGAGAAAAACCAATCCACATCTATTAATCCAGCCGATATATAATAACGCTTACCATCCACCGAGACACCAGAACCAGCTCAAATATGAGCAGCCAAGAACTAGCTGCCAATCAGGTAAGATGATGCGCGACTACCCGTGCGCGTGGACCACCTTCCCCTGTTTTACAAACCCCTGGGCCCAAACGAAGCACTGGTCTGATGAAGCAGGCTTTAATGTCATTTAGCCCGAGAAACCCCCCCGCCCCCCCTAACACCCAGAGCCAAGCCCTCACAATAAACCCACTCCCTAACACCCACCACCCCAAAAAAACTAAATGGACCAATCAAGCAAACCTCCTGAGGCAGGACAACTAAGCCCACATCCAGACCTTACAGAATGAAACTGCCGCCCGAGAAAACAGAACAAAGCATACTTTTGACCAACACACCCTGCCCCGATGTTTCTTGCAAAGACCACTCCTTAATCCCTACTTACAAAGCAAACCTGCTCCGAGGCTCCAAAAACCCGAATAACAAATCTTTTAATCATAGGCTACCACAACTTTCAAAAACCCTATTCCGAAACTGAGTCACCCACAACTAACTATGCTCACGCCGCCCTGACAATAAAAAACCATCTGAAAGCCCAAGCACACCGCACCAATCTTTCCCTCCAATCCTCCCATAGCCACAAAACACAATTCGATCCAGATTAGCCGAAATGGAGACACGCCCCCCCTTCGGAAAAACACACTGCCAGCCCTAACAAGACTTGAACTCTCCCCCTCCTAGACGCAAGTGGAAACAACGCCACAACCACAGAAGAAAGACAACCCCCCAAAACACCCAGCCCAAAACACCCCCCTAGAACAACCCACCCATAAACACCACCCCACTTAAAACACCATCCAAACACCTCCCCCATAAACAACCTCCAACCTCCCCGCCCCCTAAACCTGACTAACCCATATAATACACGACCGACCGCCGAAAAAATACTGACCCATCCCCATCAACCGAACTCATGACGCCAACAACGCAACCCACATACCAGAAGCAGAGCACTAGCGTCATCGCCCCCAAACCAGAACCCACCCCACCCAACAAAAACAACACAGCCAGCCCGCTCCAACCCAACATAGCCACATCCCACCTCCAACCCAAATCCAAGTCCCACAGCACCCCCAACAAAACAAACGTTCATGTAGTGTATATAGATATATATACACAGTTACCAGGTCCAAACGGTTGGACACACACCTATTAGAATCCATGTAGTAACCAGCTCCCAAAAGGTTAGTCACCTGGAATGCATTTAAATTAACAGGTGGGCCATATTTTAAAGTATATTTGGGAATTTGCTTTCCTTTCTAATATGTTGTGCTGTGTAGGCCCCACGTTCCCCAAAGCACAATAATAACCATAACTCACCAACCTCTCCGGAGACAGCCCCCGCAACAAAACAGGACACACCAAGGCACCACTCACAACAGATACCAGACAACTAGACGCGCTATTCCTCTTAAAATACCTAACACACAAAAACAATCACCAACAACCAACCAACTAGCACAAATGCAAGAGCACCACACCACCCCAACCCACGAGAACACGACACCCACCCAACGACCAAAAAGCCCCAAAACACACAAACGATACTCACACCTCACAAAAACCAATAGCACAACCCCCCAACAGAACCGAACTAGTATACACCCAGCCGACCTAACAATGATACAGAACACAGCCACGCCAACCCAAACGATGAACACAACCACGCCCTAACCAAACAAAGCGACACACCGCCGAAACCCAAGAATGCCAACATACTCGCAGCGCGCACAGTTCCGAAGGGTCGCACAATCACACCACCAACCAAAAAGACAGGAAGGCGAGAGGATTTACCAGCCCAAACAAACAACACATCCACCCCAACCACAAGAAGATCAACCGCAACCTAACACCCAACGAAATCCGCAAGAACTATCCTACCAACTACGAACAAAACACCCAAACACCCACCCCAACACCAGATGGCCAACACAACACCCCAACCCAAAAAAGCACCCCAACCCAACACGCTAACAAAACGCATCACACACCGCTCGACCCCTAACAGAGACAACCACACAACCACCGCCAACCAAACAAAGCCACACCACCCCCAACCAACCCCCCACCACCACCAAACACCACGCCGAAACAGAAAACACCAACGCCACACCGAACAAAAACAACACCAACCCCGACACAAACCAAACACAACCCCAAACCAAAAACACAGCCACCCAACCAGAAAACACAACCACCAAACACAAAGGCACACCACCCAACAAAGCAACCAACACCACCCAACAAAACGACACACCACCCCAACAAACAAACACCACCCAACAGAAGACAACGAAACACCCCGAACCAGAGACAACACACCACCCCAACCAGAACAAGCAAAACACCACCGCACCAAAGCAGACTAACACCAACCCAACCATATGCAAACACATCAACCCCGAACAAAAACACACCACGGCGCCTCAACCAAAACCACACACCAGCCACCCAACCAAACCAAAATCCCTCCCCAACAAAACAAAACACAACCAGCCCCAACAATAACACACCACCCCAACAAAACATACACATCCCAACAAAACCACGCCAACCCCAAACACCACCCCAAACCAAACAACACACACCCCCCAAAAAAAAAAAAACACCAAAAACGAACCCACCCAAGAAAAAATCCACTACCAGGTCTCCCAATCGTAAGAACACACACCAACCACTACACGCACACAAAGCACACCAACCCCAACCAAAGCAACCACACCACCCCAACAAAAACCGACACCACCCACAACAAACAACACAACACGGCCAACCAACACACACACCAACCCCAACCCAAACCAACACACCAGCCCCAACCAAACCACGACCACAGCCCCAACAAAGCAAGGCAACAGCCCACCCCAACCAAACCAACACAGCCAGCCCAACCAAGACAACACACCCCCCCAACAAACAACAACACCACCCCAACCAGAACACACCTCACCTCCAACCAACAACACACCAGCCCACCAAACACAAGCCACCCCAACCAAACAAACACCACCCCAACCAAACAACACAGCACCAACCAGAACAGACACATCCCACCTCCCAACCTAAACGCGCAAGCACACCACCCAACAAAAACACCCACCAACCAAACACACCACCACCCAACCAAACAACACACCACCCCAACCAGAACAACACACCACCCCCCCAACAAAACAAGCACACCCCCAACAAACTACAACCACCCCAAACAACAAGCACATGCCAGCCCCAACACCAAACAGGCTAACACCCCCTAACAAACACGACAGCAGCCCGCAGACCACACAACAACCACACCAGCCCCTAACCAAAAAAGCCACCCATCCCCAACCAAAAACGACACTCACCCCAACCAACAAGCACACCAACCCCAACAACAACACACCACCCCCACCCAAACAACACACCACCCCAACCAAGACAACCCACCAGCCTCCAACAAACAACACCCACCCCCGAATCCAGAAAAGCACACCACCCAACCAAACAACACATTCCCACCCCAACCAAACATACCCAACATCCAGCCCAAACCATAGAGCAAGCACAGCTCAGTCGCCCATTACCAAACAGAGACTAAGCCATCCGCCAACCATAAGCAACACCATCCACCCCAACCAAACCAACACAGCCATCCCGAACCATAAGCACACATCCACGCCAACACAACACACACCCCAACTAAACTCTGACCACATCCACCCCCAACCATCAACTAGACACCAACCACCCAACCAAAAACACAGCCACCCCAACCAAACAACACACTACCCTAAACCAAACAGTAGGCACCCTCTCTATCCCAACCAAAACAACACAACCCACCCGCCAACCAAAGCAACACAAGGCGACCCCGACCCAAAGCAAGTACACACACACCAACCAAACCAAGCACACCACCCGAACAACAGACACAGCCAGCCCCAACACAATAAACAAAAAATATATCACACAAACAAAAAACAAACAGACAAACCCAACACTCAAAGCCCGCATCTGCGAACAACACTCACACAAGACCAACCCCGAAAAACACACCCACACACCCACCAAAAACGCGAGTTCAACAAAAAAACAAACACAAACCAAACAATAAACCACCCCCCCAACACAACAACACCGCCCACCCACACCACCCCCAAAACCACCCCCACCAACAATTACTAACAAAAAAATAAAAAAATAACAACTAAAAAACCACTCAATACTCACAAAACGTAAAACTGAAACAAATGAAACCAGGAATACCACAGTGCAAAAACGCCGAAGAAGAACACACAAAGAAACCAAACACCCCACCAAACCAGCCACAACAAACCACAACAAAAAACACAAAAAAAAAAACAACAACCCAAACAAAAAACAACACGGCAACAACAGAAACTAACAAAAACAAACACAACAGCAATCACAACAGAAAAAAAAAACCAACGAAAAAAACACAGAACAAGAAAAAAACCACGCCAACACAAAAAACCCCAAACAACAACAAAAAAAAAAACCAAAAAAACAAAAACACAAAACAACAACAGAAAAAAAAACAAAAACCACCCCCCACAAAAAACAAAACCCAAACAAACAACCAACACAAAACAAAATCCGACACCAACAAAACAAAACTAATAAACAAAAAAACCAAAAACCCACCAAAACAAAACAAAACATAAACGGACGAGACCCGTAATAACAATACAGGGGACGAGACCCGTAATAACAATACACCGTACGAGACCCGTAATAAAAATACATGGAACGAGACCCGTAATAACAATACACGGGACGAGACCCGTAATAACAAGTACACAACTATACATGGGCACAACTATACAAGTACATAATATACGCAGCACGAAAGCCGAAACAACAAAGCACAGGTACTCACAAGACCAACGGACATTGTAACAGTAACCGACAAAACAATGGTAAACAGAGGGCACATATATATAATTACAAATCAGGGGAATTGGAATCAGGTGTGCATAATGAAACAGTTCAGTGACGCCTAGAGGCCGGTGAAGGTAGACCTCCGGAACTGGTACACAGAATGAGGTCAGTCAATCCAGAAAATGTCAAGAACTCCAATCATTCAAGTGCAGTCACAAACATCCTCAAGCGCTATGATGAAAATGGCTCTCATGAGGAAAGGAAGACCCAGAGTTACCTCTGCTACAGAGGACAAGTTCATTAGAGTTACCAGTCTCATAAATTGCAGTCCAAATAAATTCTTCACCGAGCTCAAGAAAAATACACATCTCAACATCAACTGTTCAGAGGAGACTGCATGAATCAGGCCTTCATGGTCGAACTGATGCAAAGAAACCACTACTAAAGGACGCCGATAAGAAGAAGAGACTTGCTTGGGCCTTTAAACACAAGCAATGGACATTAGACAGGTGGAAATCTGTCCTTTCCTCTGATGAGTCCAAATTTGAGATTTTTGGATCCAAACGCTGTGTCTTTGTGATACGCAGAGTAGGTGAACAGATGATCTCTGCATGTGTGGTTCCCACTGTGAAGTATGGAGGAGGAGGTGTGATGGTGTGGGGGTGCTTTTCTGGTGACACTGTCTGTCATTTATTTAGAATTCAAGGCACACTTAACCATTATGGCTTCCACAGCATTCTGCAGCGATACGCCATTAGATCTGGTTTGCCTTTAGTGGGACAATCATTTGCTTTTCAACAGGACAATGACCCAAAACACACCTCCATGCTGTGTAAGGGCTATTTGACCAAGAAGGACAGTGATGGAGTGCTGCATCAGATGACCTGGCCACCACAATCACCCGACCTCAAACCATTTGAGATGGTTTGGGATGAGTTGGACCGCAAAGTGAAGGAAAAGCAGCCAACAATTGCTCAGCATATGTGGGAACTCCTTCAAGACTGTTGGAAAAATATTCCAGTTGAAGGCGGTTCAGAGAATGCCAGGAGTGTGCAAAGCTGTCATCAAGGCAAAGGGTGACTACTTTGAAGAATGCCAAATATATGTTGATTTGTTTAGCAATTATTTGGTTACTACATGATTCCATATGTGTTATTTCATCGTAAAAATAGGTAATAGAATAATAGAAAATTATTTGTTGTAGAAAATAGTCAAAATAAAGAAAAACCCAGGAATAAGTAGGTGTGCCTGAACTTTTGACTGGTACTGTACATATATATATTGTATATTATTTTACTAGCAGGACACTGAAAAGTCCATTATTCCAGTGAAGAGTATGAATTNGTAATAACAATACACCGGACGAGACCCGTAATAACAATACACCGGACGAGACCCGTAATAACAATACACCGGACGAGACCCGTAATAAAAATACACTGGACGAGACCCGTAATAACAAGTACACAACTATACATGGGACGAGACCCGTAATAACAAGTACACAATATACGCAGCACGAAAGCCGAAACAACAAAGCACAGGTACTCACACAAGACCAACGGACATGGTAACAGTAACCGACAAAACAATGGTAAACAGAGGGCACATATATACAATTACCAATCAGGGGAATTGGAATCAGGTGTGCATAATGAAACAGTTCAGTGACGCCTAGAGGCCGGTGAAGGTAGACCTCCGGAACTGGTGCACAGAATGAGGTCAGTCAATCCAGAAAATGTCAAGAACTCCCAATCATTCAAGTGCAGTCACAAAAATCCTCAAGCGCTATGATGAAACTGGCTCTCATGAGGAAAGGAAGACCCAGAGTTACCTTTGCTACAGAGGACAAGTTCATTAGAGTTACCAGCCTCAGAAATTGCAGTCCAAATAAATTCTTCACCGAGCTCAAGAAAAATACACATCTCAACATCAACTGTTCAGAGGAGACTACATGAATCAGGCCTTCATGGTCGAACTGATGCAAAGAAACCACTACTAAAGGACCAATAAGAAGAAGAGACTTGCTTGGGCCAAGAAACACAAGCAATGGACATTAGACAGGTGGAAATCTGTCCTTTCCTCTGATGAGTCCAAATTTGAGATTTTTGGATCCAAACGCTGTGTCTTTGTAAGACGCAGAGTAGGTGAACAGATGATCTCTGCATGTGTGGTTCCCACCGTGAAGCATGGAGGAGGAGGTGTGATGGTGTGGGGGTGCTTTGCTGGTGACAATGTCTGTGATTTATTTAGAATTCAAGGCACACTTAACCATTATGGCTTCCACAGCATTCTGCAGCGATACACCATTACATCTGGTTTGCCTTTAGTGGGACAATAATTTGCTTTTCAACAGGACAATGACCCAAAACACACTTCCATGCTGTGTAAGGGCTATTTGACCAAGAAGGAGAGTGATGGAGTGCTGCATCAGATGACCTGGCCACCACAATCACCCGACCTCAAACCATTTGAGATAGTTTGGGATGAGTTGGACCGCAGAGTGAAGGAAAAGCAGCCAACAAGTGCTCAGCATATGTGGGAACTCCTTCAAGACTGTTGGAAAAACATTCCAGTTGAAGGCGGTTCAGAGAATGCCAGGAGTGTGCAAAGCTGTCATCAAGGCAAAGGGTGACTACTTTGAAGAATGCCAAATATATGTTG
>NW_019942891.1:173933-180833 GCF_002910315.2 Salvelinus sp. IW2-2015 | reverse complement strand
ATTTGTTTAGCATTTTTGGTACTACATGAATTCCGTATGTGTTATTCATTAGTAGGAAAAGTAGATACATAGATAACTAGAAAATTAATAAAATAGTAAAAAATTTATGAAAAAACCAGGGAATAATAGGTGTGCCCGACTTTTGACTTGGTACTGTACATATTATTTATTGTATATTATTTTAATAGCAGGACACTTGACAAGTCCATTATTCCCGTGAAAGAGTATGAATTAGTTCTGTTTGAGAAGGTTTTTGAATCCTAGCAACCTGCATTAAACATTGTTTGAAGTCCAATAGATTGATATACTACTGCTAGTAGGTCAAGCGGTTTGCTTGGAAACTTGGTTGAGCATGGGTGGAGTAGGGGACTGTCTTGCTCAGTGAATTGTATGTTTTATTCGGCTTCAGACCCAATTCCTACTTCCACATTAAAACATAGTTTCTAGCTTTTTTAATTTCCATGGTTTTTACACCAGAAGTTGATTTCTGTTCAACGGGAACTTATCCGCTAGTATTTTTTGGCCTTGTTCCTCAAGAAATGGTGTAGAGAAACCAAAGCCGAGTTTGGCTTGGGGGTGTGGTTTGATGTGGGTGTTTCTTGGTGTGTTTTCTATTGGTGAGAGCTGGAGGAAGCTTGAATAGGTCCGTATGCCTACAGCGTAATATGTGAAGAATTAAATAACTGAATTTATGTACTGTAAGATTTCAAAAACACACACGATGACTGTGTATGATGAGGGCCCTTGATGTCTTCTCTATGCTGTATGTTTCGGCAGCAAAACTGGACATCTCTCGAAACAAATGCAGGTAATGCAATCTCATGAGTTTGGTGTTGACTGGGAAAGGCTGTAACAGGGTGAATAATATACAACCAAGTGGTAAAAAAAATTGTGTTGTAAGAAAGGACAAAGCTTATTGCCAATTTGCACCTCACAACCAAAACGAGCTCGACTAGCTGTATCTGCAATCCTGTGGGAATAAGCCTTACTGGTTTATCAGACAAGCCGGGAATATTTTTTATTAAACCGGTTCAATATACAAAACAAGATAGGTAACCATCAGAGTTATGTTATAGTACAGGTATACTCACTGGGGACCAACACAGCAGTCTATTAATCTAACTACCGAGTATAGTCACTGGGGACCCAACCATCAGTCTACATCTAAGGCTTACCTAGTATACTCCACTTGGGGCCAACCATCAGTCTATGTTCTAGCTCCGTAATACTCACTGGGGACCAAATCATCAGTCTATGGTTCTAACTACAGTAATACTCACTGGGTCCAACCATCAGTCTAGTTCTAACTACCAAGCGATACCCTCACTGGGGACCAACAACAGTCTATGTTCTAGCTCCAGTAATACTCACTGGGTCCAACCATCAGTCTACATTCTAGTACCATGGTATAACTCACTGGGTCCAACAACCATCAAGTCTACATTCTAGCTACCAGTAATACTCACTGGGGACGCAACCTCAGTCTACATTCTAGCTTACCAAGTTATACTCACTGGGGGTCCAACCATCAGGTCTACAATTTCTAGCACCAGTATACTCACTGGGGACCAACCATCAGCTATGTTTCTAGCTAACCAGTATCACTCCCACTGGGGACAACATACAGTCTACATTTCTAGCTACCAGTATACTCACTGGGGAACCAACCCCATTCAGTCTATGTTTCTAGCTACCAGTATACTTCACTGGGGACCAAACCATCAAGTCTATATTCTGAGCTACCAGTATAGCTCACGTGGGTCCAACATCACAGTCTATGTTTCTAACTACCAGTTATATCTCCACTGGGGACCAACCTCAGGTCTATGTTGCTAGTTACAGTTGTATACTCACCCCACTGTGGAACCAACCACCGTATTATGCATGACAGTGTCCTTCGGGTGCTGCATGTATTCCATAGTTAGTTCAATCCGTACAGGGCTTCAGTCCTCAAACGGCCGTTGATCCTTTCAATGCGTTGGGGCAATAACACACGGGAGACCCATTTCAATGAAGGGGAAGCGATGGTGGGCGGATGGGCCACAATAAGACCTAAGATGATGGTAATTTGCGTAAACTACGCACGTTGTCAACTGAGTACCGTAGGTTAGTCTGTGCATATAATATATTCCCGATTCTAAAGTACTATTACAGTCCCACAGGGCCATTATTCCACAGTGCCCAATTACATCCCAGTGCCCAATAACATCCACAGTGCCATTACATCCACAGTGGCCCAATACCCATCAGTGCCCAATTACATCCCACAGTGCCCACTACAGCCACATGTCCACTACATCCACAGCTGTCCCACTACATCCACAGTGATCCACTACATCCACAGTGCCCAATAACATCCACAGTCCCATACATCACATGCCCAATACGTTGCCTTACAGCTCGGCCCATATACTCCACAGTGTCCCTCAAAATCCACAGTGTCTCACATCCACAGTGTCCTCAAACATCACAGTGCCCATTTACATCCACAGTGCCAATCATCCACAGTGCCCACTACATCCACAGTGCCCATTACATCCACAGTGCCCAATACATCCATACAGTGCCCATTACATCCACAGTGAGCCCATTAACATCCACAGTTGCCAATACATCTCACAGTGTCCAAATACAATCTCCACAGTGGCCCAATACATCCACAAGTGCCCGGAATACATCCTACATTGGTAACTAAATCAGTTGAATATCAAAATGTAATAGTTCTTATAACAAAAAAGCTTGCTTTTAAATGAAGCAGAAAACTCAGGCGTTCTACAAGGCTGTCTCTAAATATAAAACCAAACAAGAGGAGAGAAAGAGAAGAGAGAGAGAATTCATGGAATCGACGCTTCTCCTTGTCCACAGAATGAGCCAGAATGATCACACCAGACTAATGCTCACGCTAACAGAGACACGCTAGGGCCTCGCCTTCCACCTGAATGCCTATCTGCCTGTGTCTCAAATCACACCATATTTCCTAATATAGTGCACTGCTTTTTACAGCTCCCCTATCGTTTCAAAATCGCAACATATTCCCTACTATAGTGCACTGCTTTTGACCTTGGCCATAGGGAATAGGGTGTAATTGGGGACAATAGAGTGCGCAGGTCAAAACTAGTGCACTATATTAGGACAGGGTACCACTTAGGTAAGCAGCCCTCTGCGTCAGAATGGCTAACGTTTATCCTTGGGGCCTAAAACGCAGTACATGAGGACGATAGAAGATGAAACAGAATCAGACAAAGATTTCAAAGATGCTCAAGGCTTGAAAATGTCAGAATGTTTAAATTAAAGTCGCTCGTCAGTAACTGGGCCTGAGTCCTCCAGAGAGGAAAAGAAGAATTGGGGAATGAATCTGTGGATGTGGGTTGTGTTGGGTTACAATACCTTGATTATGTGTTATCCCAAACAGAGCCAGACTGTTATTTATTAAAAATGTTGCCACCAACCTGACAGATGTAGAAAGGGTGCTTTGACTGGTATGTAGAAAACATTTGGACTCCTTCCCAATTACTGAGTTGCAGTCCCTTTCGCCCCCAGAACAGCCTTCAGTTTCGTCGGGCATGGAACTCTCCAAGGTGTCGAAAGGCTCCAGTTGTGGCACGTTGGCTGATGTCCTTAGGGTAGTGGAACCATCTTGATAAAACATGGGAACCTGTTTAGCGTGAAAACCCAGCAGCGATGCAGTTCTTGACACAAACCGGTGTTGGCCTGGCACCTACTTACTACCTTAAAAGGGCATTTAATATTTGGTCGTGCCATTGCACCTACTGAATGGACAACATACACATCCATGTCTCAATTGTCTAAGGGCTTACAAATCCTTCTTTAACCTGTCTCCTCCCCTTCATCTACACTGATTGAAAGTGGATCAAATAAGGGAATCATAAGCTTTCACCTGGATTCACCTCTGGTCTGTCTACAGTATGGTCATGGAATGAGGCAGGTGTTCTTAATGTTTTGTTACACTTCAGTAGTTATATTGTCATGTTATTCTACCTGTTTCTGTACGCGGAGGTAGTAATGTGGTTGATGGAGGTTAGTTCAATGTGGTCGATCTGGGATTGGTTAGTTCAAGTGTGGTGTCTGATGGGAGGGTAGTTACAATGTGGGTCTGCATGGGAAGGTAGTTCAAGGTGGTCTGATGGGAGGTAGTTCAATGTGGTCTGATGGGAGGTAGTTCAAGGTTGGTCTGATGTGTTAAAGGTATGGGAGGTAGTTTCAAGAGTGTGGTCGATGGGAGGTAGTTCAATGTGGTCTGGATGGGAGGTAGTTCAATGTGGGTCTGATGGAGGTAGCACTGGGAGTTTGTTCACCTGTGGTCTGATGGAGGTTAGTTCAACGGTGGTCTGATTTGAAGTATTCGTTCAAGTCTCTGGGAGTATGTGGTCTGATGGGAGGTAGTTCAATAGTGGTCTGATGGGAGGTAGTTCATGTGGTCTGAATGGGAGGTAGTTTCAATTGGTCTGATGGGAGGTAGTTCAATGTGGTCTGATGGGGATCAAATGTCTATAGCATAAAGACAAGGGGCTTCAATCACTCAGTCTCCCTTCACGATCAGATGTCAAGGTATGGTCGTTTGGTAGACAGGTATTGCACATACACAAAAGTTACCGCTTTAAACGATCACGATGTTCCAAATGCACTTTTGATGCAGTACCTGTCACGTTGCAACATGGTTTCATTAGAGCAGTGTCAAACTGCTGACATCTAGGCATTGTAGTTTTATGTCACATATAGCTGACATGTTGTCAAAACCTCCAACAGCTGTTGTTATTCGTTGGTCAGTGACTGGTGATGGACTCTGGTTCAACTCTCATCTTTCTTGATGCCCAGTCTGAACCAAAGTGCAAAGCTGTCATCAAGGCAAAGGGTGACTACTTTGAAGAATGCCAAATATATGTTGATTTGTTTAGCAATTATTTGGTTACTACATGATTCCGTATGTGTTATTTCATAGTAGAAAATAGATAATAGAATAATAGAAAATTATAAAATAGTAAAAATTATGAAAAACCCAGGAATAAGTAGGTGTGCCCGAACTTTTGACTGGTACTGTACATATATATATTGTATATTATTTTAATAGCAGGACACTGACAAGTCCATTATTCCAGTGAAGAGTATGAATTAGTCTGTTTGAGAAGGTTTTGAATCCTAAGCAACCTGCATAAACATTGTTTGAAGTCCAATAGATTGATATAGCTACTGTAGTAGGTCAAAGCGGTTTGCTGGAAAATCTTGGTTGAGCATGGGTGGAGTAGGGACTGTCTTGCTCGTGAATTGTATGTTTTTATTTTCGGCTTCAGACCAATTCCTACTTCCCACTTAAAACATAGTTTTTAGTTTTTTTAATTTCCACGGTTTTTACACCAGAAAGTGATTTTCTGTCAAGGGAACTTCATCCGCTAGTATTTTTGGCGTGTTCCTCAAGAAATGCTGGCTGCCATGATAGCAACCAAAGCCGAGTTGGCTTGGGGGTGTGGCTTGATGTGGGTGTTTCTTGGGTGTGTCCTTGCCACCACCAAGACACACCCATCTGTCAGAACCTTGCCCACAGCTGTTTCCTACCATTCAATCACAACAAACAAACATCCTGAAGGATGAGTTCAATAACTACAGGCAGATGTATGGTGAGATGCTGGAGGAAGCTTTGAATAGGTCCGGAGCCTACAGCGTAATATGTGAAGAATTAAATAACTGAATTTATGTACTGTAGATTTTCAAAACACACACGATGATGTGATGATGAGGGCCCCTTGATGGTCTTCTCTATGCTGTATGTTCGGCAGCAAACTGGACATCKCTCKAACAAATGCAGTATGCAATCTCATGAGKTGGTGTTGACTGGGAAGGCTTGTAACAGGGTGATATAATATACAACCAAGTRGTAAATAAAATKKTGTTGTAAAGAAAGGACAAAGCTTATTGCCAATGCACCTCACAACCAAAACGACTCGACTAGCTGTATCTGCAATCCTGTGGAATAAGCCTACTGGTTTATCAACAAGCCGGGAATATTTTTTATTAAACGGTTCAAATATACATTACAGGTATACTCACCCCACTGTGGACCAACCACCTATTATGCATGACAGTGTCCTTCGGGTGCTGCATGTATTCCATAGTTAGTCAATCCGTACAGGCTTTCCAGTCTCAAACGGCCGTGATCCTTTCAATGCGTTGGGGGCAATAACACACACGGAGACCCATTCAATGAAGGGAAGCGATGTGGGCGGACGGGCACAATAAGACCTAAGATGATGGTATTTGCGTAAAATCCGCACAGTGTCACTGAGTACCTAGGTTAGTCTGTGCAGTATAAATATATTCCTATTCTAAAGTCTATTAATCCACAGGGCCCATTATATCCACAGTGCCCAATACATCCAGTGCCCCAATACATCCACAGTGCCCATCTACATCCACATGTGCCCAATACATCCCAGTGCCCAATACATCCACAGTGCCACTACATCCACAGTGTCCACTACATCCACAGTGTCCACTAACATCCACAGTGTCCACTACATCCCAGTGCCCAATACATCCACAGTGCCCATTACATCCACAGTGCCCAATACATCCACAGTGCCAATACATCCACAGTGTCCTCAAAATCCACAGTGTCCTCAACATCCCACAAAGTGTCTCAACATCCAACAGTGCCCATTACATCCACAGTGCCAATACATCCACAGTGCCCACTACATCCACAGTGCCCATTACATCACAGTGCCCAATACATCCACAGTGCCCATTACATCCAAGTGGCCCATTACATCACAGTGCCAATACATCCACAGTGTCCAATACATCCACAGTGCCCAATACATCCACAGTGCCATACATCCACATTGGTCATACTAATCAGTTGAATATCAAAATGTAATAGTTCTA
>NW_019942891.1:146183-166053 GCF_002910315.2 Salvelinus sp. IW2-2015 | reverse complement strand
TCAAATGACATAACAAGATAGGTTAACCATCAGTCTATGTTCTAACTACCAGTATACTCACTGGCGGACAACCATCAGTCTATGTTCTAACTACCAGTATACTCCACTGGGGACACCATCAGTCTATGTTCTAACTACCAGTCTATCTCACTGGGGACCAAACCATCAGTCTATGTTCTAGCAACAGTATACTCACTGGGGACCAACCACCAGTCTATGTTCTAGCTACAGGTATACTCACTCACACTGGGGACCAACCATCAGTCTATGTTCTAACTACCAGTATACTCACTGGGACCACCAATCAGTCTATGTTCTAACTCAGTAATACTCACTGGGGACCAACCATCAGTCTATGTTCTAACTACAGTATACTCACTGGGACCAAACCATCAGTCTATGTTCTAAACTACCAGTTCTAACTCACTGGGGACAAACCATTCGTCTATGGTCTAAACTAACCGACACTGTACTGCCAACCTCAGTCAAAGTATCCTATACTACACACTCAACTGGGTAACAACCATCAGTCCTAATGTTTAACTTAGACCAAGTATAGCTCACAGCCTTATAACAAAAAAGCTTGCTTAATGAAGCAGAAACTCAAGGCGATGTCACAAGGCTGTCTCTAAATATAAACCAAACAAGAGGAGAGAGAGAGAGAGAGAGAGAGATTCATGGGAATGACGCTTCTCCTTGTCCACAGAATGAGCAGAATTGATCACACCAGACTAATGCTCACGCTAACATGAGACACTGCTCAGGGCCTCGCTCTTCCACCTGAATGCCTATCTGGCTGTGTCTCAAATCACACTATATTCCCTATATAGTGCACTGCTTTTTACCAGGAACCCTATCGTTCAAAATCGCACCATATTCCCTATATAGTGCACTGCTTTTGACCTTGGCCCATAGGGAATAGGGTGTAATTGGGGACAATAGGGCGCAGGTCAAAAATAGTGCRCTATATTAGGAACAGGGTACCACTTAGGAAGCAGCCTCTGCGTCAGAATGGCTAACGTTTATCCTTGGGGCCTAAAACGCAGTACATGAGACATAGAAGATGAACAGATCAGACAAAGATCAAAGATGCTCAAGGCTTGAAAATGTCAGAATGTTTAAATTAAAGTCGCTCTCAGTAACTGGGCCTGAGATCCCTCCAGRGAGAAAAGAGAATTGGGGAATGATATCTGTGGATGTGGGTGTGTTGGGTACAATACCTTGATATGTGTTATCCCCAAACAGAGCCAGACTGTTATTTATTAAAAAATGTTGCCACCAACCTGACAGATGTAGAAAGGGTGTTTGACTGTATGTAGAAACATTTGGAACTCCTTCCCAATAYTGAGTTGCAGTCCCTTTCGCCCCMAGAACAGCCTCAGTTYGTCGGGCATGGACTCTCCAAGGTGTCGAAAGGGCTCCAGTTGTGGCACGTTGGCTGGATGTCCTTAGGGTAGTGGACCATTCTTGATACACATGGGAAACTGTTGAGCGTGAAAAACCCAGCAGCGATGCAGTTCTTGACACAAACCGGTGTGCCTGGCACCTACTACCATTMAAAGGCATTTAAATATTTGGTCGTGCCCATTCACCCTCTGAATGGCACACATACACAATCCATGTCTCAATTGTCTTAAGGCTTACAAATCCTTCTTTAACCTGTCTCCTCCCCTTCATCTACACTGATTGAAGTGGATCAATAAGGGATCATAGCTTTCACCTGGATTCACCTGGTCTGTCTACAGTATGTCATGGAATGAGCAGGTGTTCTTAATGTTTTGTACACTCAGTGTATATTTCATGTTATTCTACCTGTTTCTGTACCGGAGGTAGTTCAATGTGGTCTGATGGGAGGTAGTTCAATGTGGTCTGATGGGAGGTAGTTCAAGGTGGTCTGATGGGAGGTAAGTTCCAATGTGGTCTGATGGGAGTTAGTTCAATGGTGGTCTGATGGGGAGTAGTTCAATGTGGTCTGATGGGAGGTAGTTCAAGGTGGTCTGATGGGAGGTAGTTCAATGTGGTCTGATGGGAGGTAGTTCAATGTTGGTCTGATGGGAGGTAGTTCAATGTGGTCTGATGGGAGGTAGTTCAATGTGGTCTGATGGGAGTTTGTTCAATGTGGTCTGATGGGAGGTAGTTCAAGGTTGGTCTGATTTAGGTAGTTCAATGTGGTCTGATGGGAGGTAGTTCATGTGGTCTGATGGGAGGTAGTTCAATGTGGTCTGATGGAGAGGTAGTTCAATGTGGTCTGATGGGAGGTAGTTCAATGTGGTTCTGATGGGAGGTAGTTCAATGTGGTCTGATGAGGGATATAAGACAAGGGGCTTCAATCACTCAGTCTCCCTTCACGATCAGATGTCCGGTATGGTCGTTAGGTAAGACAGGTTATTGGCACCATACACAAAAGTTACCGCTTTAAACGATCACGATTTCCAAAAATGCACTTTGATGCATACCTGTCACGTTGCAACATGGTTTCATTAGAGCATGTCAAACTGCTGACATCTAGGCATTGTAGTTTTTATGTCACATAAGCTGACATGTTGGTCAAACAACTCCAACAGCGTTGTATTCGTTGTCAGTGACTGTGGATGACTCTGTCACTCATCTTCTTGATGCCCATCTGAACCAAGGCTACCTTTAGAAAAAAAAAAAAGTGCTATCTGGAACCTAAAATGGTTCTTCGGCTGTCTCCAAAGTAGAACCCTTTGAAGAACCCTTTTTGGTTTCAGGTAAACCCTTTTTGGTTCTAGGAAACCCCCCTTTTGGTTCAGGCATATACCCTTTTGGTTCAGGAAAACCTTTTTGTTTCCAGGAAAACACCTTTTGTTCAGTAGGAAACAAACCCTTTGGTTCGCAAGGAAAAAACCTTTTTGGTTCAGGCATAACCCTTTTGGTTCAGGCATAACCCTTTTGGTTCCAGGAAAAACCCGTTTGGTTCCAGGAAAAACCCTTTTGGTTCCAGGAAAAACCCTTTTGGTTCCAGGCAAAACCCTTTTGGTTCCAGGCAAAACCCTTTTGGTTCCAGGCATAACCCTTTTGGTTCCAGGCATAACCCTTTTGGTTTCAGGCAAAACCCTTTTGGTTCCAGGTAGAACCCTTTTGGTTCCAGGCATAACCCTTTTGGTTCCAGGTGTGTAAAAGGGTTCTACATGGAACCTAAAAGAGTTTCCCTACGGGGACAGACAAGGAACACTTTTTTGCTGAATGCTTTTTTTTCACCCCAATTTCATGGTATCCGATTGCTAGTAGTTACTGTCTCATCGCTGCAACTCCCGTATGGACTCGGGAGAGGCGAAGGTCGARAGCCATGCGTCCTCCGAAACACAACCCAACCAAGCCGCACTGCTTTTTAACATAGCGCGCAGCCAACCCGGAAGCCAGCCGCACCAATGTGTCGGAGGAAACACCGTACACCTAGCGACCTGGTCAGCATGCACTGCACCCAGCACGCCACAGGAGTCGCTAGTGCGCGATCAGACAAGGATATCCCTACCGGCCAAACCCTCCCTAACCCGGACGACGCTAGGCCAATTGTGCGCCGCCCCACGGACCTCCCGGTCGCGGCCCGGCTGCGACAGAGCCTGGGGGCGAACCCAGAGTCTGCGATGCAGTGCCTTAGACCACTGCATCACCCGGGAGGCTAAGAATTATTTCTTTTTTAAGAGTATAGGCCCACCAGAGTGCTGGACTAGGCCAACTTCTGTTTAACAAGTAGAAAGAAATTCAAGTTAAGAAAGTTCCTACCCTGATCAGAATGTCAGAGTTCAGCCTATTTGTGTTAAAGCATCAGGATTTTTGGCAGCAGACCTTGATGTCTGATTTGGTCCAGATACCAAACGATGAAAAGTGGACATGCAAGTCAACGTAATGGGACATTTCCTTATTTCCTATAGTTAGGCTCTTAGTAAGGTCATTAAGACGTCTGAGGCACCCGTGTGAGAATCTAATTAACATAATAAAACATTCTCCATCCAAATCTGTCTGTTTAAAAGGGATAGGGAGGATGGCTGCAGAGAGAGAAGGCTCAGATCATATAATTAGGTATAGAATTTAATAGGATTTATATGGCTCAGACTCGATAGGTTGACTCTGCAGACTATGATACCAAACTGCTCTGATGTGCACATTCTCTAATTCTCCCCCTCAGCAGATGTGTCTCCAGTGTTTGGTTTCCTTCAGTTGCCTGGGAACAAACAATTACTATACCTATTGAACTGCATTAACACGGCATAATGTACCCCAACGCAATTACAAATTGTAATAACCTGCCCGATTTGAATAGAGATGGGAGAGAGACCTGCGTCCAAGATGRCATCCTATASCCTACGTAGTGCACTACTTTTGACCAGAGCCCTATGAGCCCTGGTCTAAAGTAGTGCACTGCGTMGGGTGTAGGGTGTCATTTGAGATGCGGATAGACTGCGGCATGAACCGGTGTAACTGTCTCAAGTTAAGCGTTTTTTTTTTTAATGCTTTAATGAAAATGAACCACTCAAACTCCATCCTAATAGGTCCTTTCCTAGGTGGTAATTTAAATCTCCATGTGAGGTAATTTGTTATGAACATACAACATGTAAGAGGTTTGTTTCAAAGAGAGGGAGTCTGGAAAATAAACATTTCTATGACCCAATGCTTACTTGATAGTATATGTTAGTATATGTTAATACTACATTTTGACATGTTGTGTAACAAAAATAAATTCCAGCATTGTGTGAATTGATAACGGTGAAAGGAAGAAAAAAATAAAAAAATCTACATTTTCAAGCTTCAACTCTGCAGTATTCAGTCAGACTCAGATGATTGTCTTTCTCCCTCAATGTCACATCTTGTTTATGGAAGAAATGAAAATCTATAGGTGAAAATATCCACAATTTAAAAAAAAAAAAGATAAATAAAAAAAATGAAACGCTCTGACCTTTTAGCACGCTGGTTGCTATGGTGATATGTCTGTACTACTTACACAGCCAATCTGGAAAGATCCTTGAATGATGCAGTATGTAACATATAAACCCCTAAAATGAAGAGAAAGCCTGGGTAGGATAGAAAAGCTTTACTGTAAAGAGCATGTTATATTAAATCAAACAGTGTATAGTGCCATATTCCAGCACCAAGATTAAATATGTTGCCCTATGTTCATATCTCATATATTCTACATATCTACCAGCATATCTACCAGACTGACCCTCAGTGAGCTCRGAGCCAGCGACAAACGTCAAGACTTAGATAATCTGTTCTAGACATACTTCAAGCCAACTGGATGTKTGTCCCACTCTGAAGATGTAATGATTCATTTTCATAGCTGTGATATACATCTTCAGCGAGTTCATAAAAACTGAACCAAGTAAATCACTCGAGCACTTGTAATCATAAAACAGTCATTGTTAAAACAATAATAACAATGTCAGCACATTGGGKCTGCTGTTGTATTTGACAGTTGGGTGTTCTGTTGTCTGTGGAGAAGTTGCATCCTTCTATCAATTATTAAATATTACTCTAATTATAGCAACCTCTTGAGGCTTCTATCAATTATTAGATGTTACCGTAGTATAGCAACCTCTGAGCCTTCTATCAATTATTAAACATTACTGTAGTATAGCTGGGGCGGCAGGTAGCCTAGTGTTTAGAGCGTTGGACTAGTAACCGAAAAGTTGCGAGATCGAATCCCCGAGCTGACAAGGTAAAAATCTGAACAAGGCAGTTAACCCACTGTTCCTAGGCCGTCATTGTAAAGCGGGACACCAGCCGTCAGCATCCGGTGAAATTGGAGGGAGCGCAATTCCTWTAAATAATCTTAATATTAAACATTCATGAACATACAAGTTTCTATTATCATTTAAAAGCTTACATTCTTGTTAATCTAACTGCGTTGTCCAATTTACAATAGGCTTTACAGCGAAAGCATACCATGCGATTGTCTGAGGACGGCGTCCCACATCAACATATTTTTCAACCTGCACAGGCTTCATAAAGCTTCCTAAAATCACAAATAGCGATTAAATAAATCACTTACTTTTCAAGATCTTCCTCTGTTTACAATCCCAAGGGTCTCAGCTACAACATKAATGGTCGTTTTGTTAGATAAAATCCTTCTTTATATCCCAAAAAGTCTRTTTAGTTGGCGCCATCGATTTCAGTAATCCACTCGTTCAACATGCTGACAAAGGAGTCCAAAAAGCTACCGCTTAACTTCGTCCAAACAAGTCAAACAACGTTTCTATTCAATCCTCAGGTACTCTAAAATGTAAATAAACTATAATATTTCATACAGAAAGTAGTATGTTCAATAGGAAAGTAAAATTAGTAGGCGCGCCCCCTCTTCACCGAGCGCCAAAAGACTGATATTGTTTTCCGGTGCTCTCTTCACTACAACTAACTACAACTCTTTTTTCAAGAAACAAGCCTGAAACTTTAAATAAAGACTGTTGACAATCTAGTGGAAGCCATAGGAATTGCAATCTGGGAACCGTAATTACATAGGACAATAGGTATCATTATAATCCTGGCCTCAAATTTTTTAGAATCTGGTTGGTTTTTCTTCGGATTGTTGCCTGCCATATCAATTCTGTTATAGTCTCAGACATTATCTTAACAGTTTTAGAAAGGTCAAAGTCTTTTCTATCCAATGATACCAATTAGATGCATATCAATTATATGCATATCCTTGCTTCTGGCCTGCGTAACAGGCAGTTTAGTTTGGGCACGTCACTCAGGCGGAAATTCAGGAAACTAGACCCTATCCCTAAAGAAGGGTTATTTTAAAGGATCAGAGATAGTTATCGTCAGATTTCTCCAAATGGCAGTAATTGATAGAAGGCTGAAGAGGTTGCTATTTTTATTTAACCTTTATTTAAATAGTCAAGTCAGTTAAACAAGCAAAGTCAAACAGGAAGTCATGACATGCTCAATTTGGAGTGGTCTGATGAGTAGATGCTAAGTTACAAGACTGTTACACGATTCAGATTGAAGACGACCGTGAGTGTAGGGAAAAACAATGGCGGACTGAAGACAGCGGAGCAGAATGCATCAAGATAAAAACAAAATCGGACAAAATATTAGCACTTCACCATACTACAGTGGCTTGCGAAATTCACCCCTCTGCATTTTTCCTATTTTGTTGCCTTACAACCTGGAATTAAAATGGTTTTGTGGGGTTTGTATCATTTGATTTACACAACATGCTACCCTTTGAAGATGCAAAACTATTTTTTTTGTGAAAAACAAGATAAGACAAAAAAACTGAACTTGAGCATGCATAACATTCACCCTGCCCAAAGTCATACTTTGTACGCCACCAATGCAGCAATTCAGCTGCAATTATCTTGGGGTATGTCTCTATAAGCTTTGCACATCTAGCCACTGGGATTTTTTCCCATTCTTCAAGGCAAAACTGCTCCAGCTCCTTCAAGTTGGATGGGTTCCGCTGGTCTACAGCAATCCTTAGGTCATACCACAGATTCTCAATTGGATTGAGGTCTGGGCTTTGACTAGGCCATTCAAGACATGTAAATGTTTCCCCTTAAACGACTCAAGTGTCGCTTCAGCAGAATGCTTAGGGCTTGTCCTGCTGGAAGGTGACCTAAGTGCAAGTCTCAAATCCTGGAAGACTGAAACAGGTTTCCCTCAACATTTCCCTGTATTTGAGCCATCTATTATTTCTTCAATTCTGACCAGTTTCCCAAATCCCTCGCGATAAAAACAACCCCACAGCATGATCCTGCCACTACCATGCTTCATTGTGGATGTGTTATCGGGATGAGAGGTGTTGGGTTTGTGCCAGACGTAGCGTTTTCCTTGATGGACAAAAAGTTCAATTTTAGTCTTCTTCCATATGTTGGGGGTCTCCCACATGCCTTTTGGCAAACACCAAATGTGTTTGCTTATTTTTTCTTTAGCAATGGCTTTTTTTCTGGCCACTCTTTCGTAAAGCCCAGCTCTGTGCTGTACGGCCTTAATGGTCGCATGGACAGTGTAACAGCTGTTGGAAGAGAGGACCAAGGTGCAGCGTGGTACATGTCCATTTTTATTAAAAGAACACTGAATAACAAAAATAACGACCAAAACAGTTCTGGCTGGTGCAACACACAACAGAAACACTAACCCCCCCCACCAGGTGGGAAAGCGTACCTAATATGGTTCTCAATCAGAACAACGATAGACAGCTGCCTCTGATTGGGACCCTACCAGGCCAAACACATAGAAATACAAAAACATAGAACAAAACATAGAATGCCACCCCAACTCCGCGCCTGACCAACCAAAATAGCAATAAAAAAAGGAACTAAGGTCAGGGCGTGACAGACAGATACTCCAATCTCAGCTGTGGAGCTTTGCAGCTCCTTCGGGTTATCTTTGGTCTCTTTGTGGCCTCTCTGATTAATGCCTCCTTGGCTGGTCGTGAGTTTGGTGGGCAGCCCTCTCTGGCAGGTTTATTGTGTGCCATGTCTTTCCATTTTTTATAATGGATTTTATGTGCTTCGTGGGAGTTTCTGATTTTTTTATAACCCAACCCAGATCTGTACTTCTCACAACTTTGTCCCTGACTGTTTGAGCGCCTCCTTCATCCTTAAAAAAAGAGAACATGTTTTTGAGAGAAGCCTCACTTGAAATTCAGACTAGATCTATGCAAGACAATTGGTACTGAGAGTGCGACAAAATTATGGTTAAAGTGCTACAGATCCCAAACTATTAAAAACATAAAACTCAAACATGTAATCTTTTCAACAGAGAGACAGAACACGAGCCCCCAATTTGCATTCTTTAAGGATACAATAATGGTTAAAAGCCTGGGCAAAGACTTAATGACACAAAAATAGGCATGAATGATGAAGGAAATTGCAGAACGGAGTCTGTACCACATCTTCAAAGTAAACAGACAAAAGGGAAGCAGGTAGCTCTCGCCGTCGATAAACTGTACATTGATAACCAACTGTTCCGAGGCACCAAGACTTCTCCATGGCTATTCTAAATAATATAAAGTTCCATAGAGGAGTCGAATAATGGACACCCACATATCCATGGTAGGGATTGTAAATAGGAACACCCAATTACTATCAATGGTGGATTTAATAATGGAACACTCAATACTATCCATGGTAGGGATTGTAATAATGGAACACCCAATACTATCCATGGTAGGGATTGTAATATCAAAACAGGAAAACAATAAAATACAACAATGGATACAGAAATAACCTACAAATACACTCTACCATTCAAGAAAGGGAATGTTGTAAAAAAKAATTAGTATTCGACTTTCTATTGATAGTATTTATAAATAGATAAAAGACACAATTAGAAGAAGGGATCATTATTGAAATWATACATCTTCAAAATAAATAAATAAAATMCTGAAAAGCCCMAAATTAGGTAGGAATCAGCATGGCGTAGATAAGAACACAGCAAGCAGAGGACATAGAAGACACAGTATGTGGGTAATTATAGGTCTATATGTTGGGGGGTGTGATGTTGTGATGGAAGATGGGGTGTGTGTTTTTTGTGATTGAAAAACAATGGTGGTGAGTTAAGTGAGTGAAAAAGGAAAATGGTTGCAAATGCCAGARCCCATGTGTGTCTGGGAGTAAGAGTTTTGACACAGAGAGTTTATAATTTTGTGTAGATATAGGATATACATTTTAAAATAAATTACAAATATAGTCTATTTATTTATTGTCCTATCATGAACGGTCCACAACCCTATACCTTAGACACCCACCTGAGCGACCCGTAAACTAAAGAGAAGTCCTTAACTGTTTTATAGGACTACTGTAAGTAGCCTCTACWCAGCCAAATCATAAAGATGAATGTGGTCAGAGACCCACTAAAGCAGCATCGCCCACTCAAGATTCTGAGTCTGCCTGGCAGGGTTGGTCCAACAAAGCCAGAGCCCYCCAGGTGGGAGAGCATGAGAACCTTGACAACCTTGTACCTAGCAGATGGGAATTCCAGTGGGGTACCCCCACCCAGGTAGCGGCAGTGCTGGCAACACTGGGAGCAGTAACCCATGGARAGGTAGTCACACTCGGACATTCAGTGGACCATATTATCTGGACCTTGGTAACACAAAATAATCAAAAGGTCTGACTGCACAGAAATGCTTGTGTGTTTCAGGGGAAAGGGGTGTATCTGTGCTCCATCACCTAGGACTTGACATTGGTYAATCAAATATCCCCATCTCTCAATTTTGCATGTCTTCTCAAAAACAGCTACAACTGTATGTGCATTCACACATTGTAGTCTCTTGAGTTGGACATCCACTATATTCTTTAGAGCTCTAATTGATGAAAAGTTATCCTGGAMAGATCATATTCAATTTGTATATAGCAAAGTGATGAAAACTTTTTTTGTCATCAGAAAGATTAGTGGTTTGGTTCATCAGGCTTGCTTTCTAACTCWATACTATAGATTMATGTACCCTTATCTCATTTACTGTAATATTGTCTGGGCCAGTAGATATGCCTCCTACCTACACAAATGACTCATTATACAAAAGACATTTGCAAGACAAGCCACCTCCTCTAATTACCTGRCTCCATCTATTTACAACATTAATGTACCCCGAATATGCACTTTTATCTMCAAATATKTATACCTCCCAGACAGTTTACCTTAAACCCTTCAACAGATTCTCCCAGATTAATTCTGAAATCCATCTATATAAACASAAGACACGATGACAACCTTCACCCTCCCCACTGCCACACCTCACATAGTCAATTCTCTATCAGATACAGAATGGAATTCTTATATTCACATTGCCAAAACCTTATCATCGCTCAAAATCTTCAAGCAAAGACTGGGGGTCAGCCTGATGAACCATAAAATGCCGTCAAGAAGTTCCTCCTGTTTAACCACGCCTTCACATGAGTCTTTCCTTACAGCTGTTAATTTTACAATATTAAAATTTTTAAAAACTTACAATTAACTTTGGCTTAGTGTCACACCATTCATCTGTTTCACCTGTCTTTGTGCTTGTCTCCACCCCCCACCAGGGGTATCCCATCTTCCCTATTTTTCACCTGTGTATTTAAACCTGTGATTTCTGTTTGTCTTTTGCCAGTTTGTCTTGTCCCGCAAGTCCTACCAGCACGTTCCCATGATTCCTGTGCTCTATTCTTCCCAGTTGTGACCTTTCTGGCTGTCCTGACCCTGATCCTGCCTGCCATGCTGTACCTGCCTGACTCTGATTTTGATTATGATTGAGTAGAAACCTACAGTCACTGGGTCCTGATTGTGACAGTGAAGCCCCAGTTTGCACTGCAGGATCAAGAGATGGCATCAGTGAAGCTGGAGGACTGCAGTCCAAACACTGGAGCTGAATGTCAACATTAAAGATGAAGAAGAAGAGAGGAGAAAGATTTAGAACAACTTGTTAGTCATGGTAAGAGGCAGGTTTTCTCTATAAGTTATCTTCATAAATTACACCTCCAATAAGTTATGACCAGTCTATTGCTAGGTTGAAATTCTGTAATTCTGACATCACACATCCCTGAACAACTCAAGACTTCACTGCGAGGCAAAACTTTGTAAAACTTGTACGCCTGCTTTGCCCATAACATTGTCTCAAGAACGTTGAAAATGTTTTAATACCTCAATCACCAAGTTAGGCATACCCCATTTCAAAATAGCCATGACATCAATCACTGTTCAATATTGAATTATAATTCTTTGCGTTTTACCAGTGAAATGACCAAGCTGTTTCTGCATTGCCAATCGTTCGATCTCAATCAATTTCATGGGAATATGCATTTAAATATTCTTGAATTACTGTTTTGGTTAGCAAATTAGAGCAGATGTGTTTAAATTATATAGACTTCCTCTATTTTGTTTTATAGGGGGTGCTTGTTAGACTTTTTTTTTCTTGATGTTGCCAAATTAAACTGCCCATACTCAATTCCTTGCTCGTACAATATGCATATTATTATTATTATTGGATAGAAAACACTCTCTAGTTTCCATAACCGTTGGGAATTATGTCTCTGAGTGAAACAGAACTCATTCAACAGCACTTTTCCTGACAGGGAGTGAGATTTCAGAAATCTTGGCCTCTGTTCCCAGGTCAGTTTTTAGGTCCTGTGATGCCTATGGGGAACAAACACTGCCATACGCCTTCCTCTAGATGTCAGTAAGTGGTGACAATTTGAATGGAGTCGATTGCGCAATCTGGGACTTTATAAAAGACCAAGGGCGGAAGTACATTTCTTTCTTCCCTGCGCTTGACGCACGATGGACGTCGGAACTGGCCTCCTTCAAGCTTTGGTTTAGCCCAGTAATATATCTCGGTCATGTTTTTACTCGTTATAGGTGTTAAAAACATCATACGGTATTAATTTAAACCGTTTTTATAGCAATTTATATCCGTTTTAGTGCGATTTTCTGGCATTTCTTTGTGACGCACTTCCAAGAGTTGGGCACTTTTCCAGTACATGCCGAACGTTAGTGGCATTTCGACAGACAAGAGGACATCTTTCGACCAAAAGACGATTAAGACCGGAGAAAGGATACATTGCCCCAAGATTATGATGGAAGTTCAGCTAATAGTAAGAACTATTTATGATGATAAATCGTTGTTCTGTTGAAAAATGTTAAACGCATATTCCGCCATTTTCTTTGGGGTAGCTTCGCTTTGGCGCACCCTGTATTGCACAGTAAGGATAATTAAAAAAATGTTAATTCAGCGATTGCATTAAGAACTAATTTGTCTTTTTCAATTGCTGTCCACCCTGTATTTTTTAGTCAAGTTTATGATTATTTATTCATTAGACTAGATCACTGTCCAAGATGGCGCCTGAACTTTTTCGGGCCAGTTTGCCTACTATTCTATTGTATAACACATTTTCGAACAAACTCTATATGTATGTTGTAATATGATGTTACAGGAGTGTCAGCGGAAGAAATTCTGAGAAGGTTAGTGAAAAAATAATATATTTTGTGGTGATAATGCTATCGCTCTTTTTTGCCTTGAATCAATGCTGGGGTAATGTTTGCACATGTGGTATGCTAATATAACGATTTTATTGTGTCTTGTGTCTTCGCTGTAAGACACTTAGAAAATCTGAATATTGTCTGGATTCACAGGATCTGTGTCTTTCAATTACTGTACGCTGTGTATTTTTTAAGAAATGTTTTATGATTAGTAATTAGGTAATACACGTTGCTCTCTGTTTTTATTCTAGTCGAGTTGTGAATGGTGGGTGCAATTGTAAACTATGATTTCTACTGAATTATGCACATTTTTCTAACAAAACCTATCCTATACAATAAATATGTTATCAGACTGTCATCTGATGAGGTTTTTTCTTGTTTTAGTGGCTATCAATATCTTTATTTGGCCGAATTGGTGATAGCTACTGGTGGAGAGAAAATAGTGGACAATGAAAAATGGTGTCTTTGCTAACGTGGTTAGCTAATAGATTTACATATTGTGTCTTCCCTGTAAAACATTTTAAAAATCAGAAATGATTGCTGATTTCACAAGAAGTGGATCTTTCATCTGGTGCTTGGACTTGTGATTGAATGATATTTAGATGCTAGTATTTACTTGTGACGCTATGCTAGCTATGCTATTCAGCTTTTTTACTGGTGGGGGTGGTGGGGGGTGCTCCCGGATCCGGGTTTCTGAGGCGGGTAGAAGTTAATCAAAGCACATTCTGCCTATGGCAACGCTGTTGAGTTTGGAGACGATTCAGCAAACCATTCTAAAATCTCGTAAGAAATTAAGGTGTTGTTTTTGTTGTAACAGTAATGTTATGCTATAATATTTGGTTATGTGGCCTACTAATTAATCATTAGGTGATCGTCCAAGACATTGATCTACCTTTACTAAACAAACACCATTGTAAGGTTTTCTTCCATAGGCGAAGGAGAGGACCAAACTGCAGCGCGGCTAGTGTTCAACATGTTTAATTAGACGAAATAAACGGTAACACTATACAAATAACAAAATAACAAATGTGAAAACCGAGACAGCCCTATCTGGTGCAGACAAAACACGAGAGCAGGAAACAATCACCCACAAAACCCAACACAAAACAAGCCACCTATATATGATTCTCAATCAGGGACAACGATAGACAGCTGCCTCTGATTAGAACCATATAAGGCTGAACATAGAAACAGACATAACTTAGAGCACACAACATAGAATTCCACCCAGCTTCACGTCCTGAACAACACTAAAACAAGCAAAACACATAAGAACTATGGTTCAGGACGTGTATAACCATTGTGGCGACTATTGCTCTTATCAGTACTACACCCCTGCAGTCTGCTGCACGAACTAGTGATTGATGCTCACCTAGCCTACTCTTTGCCTTACACAACATTTGGTGATGCAGAAAACGATAGAACATGTTATTGGCTGATTTTATGAAAATCTGGGAATATTTGGCCAAGGAAACATTTCTGGTTGGTCTCAAGGAATGTCACACAGGGAGACTTTTTTAAAAACAGGATTGAAGTGAAGTAGCAGCTAATGCTCATGGAGAGCCTCACAATTATTATTTTTTAACCTTTATTTAACTAGGCAAGTCAGTTAAGAACAAATTATTATTTTACAATGACGGCCTACACCGGCCAAACCCGGACGACACTTGGCCAATTGTGCGCCGCCCTATTGGGACTCCCAATCACGGCCGGTTGTGATACAGCCTGGAATCTACAGGGTGTCTGTAGTGACGCCTTCAGTGCCTTAAAACTGCTGTGCGACTCGGGAGCTCATAAGTTGAAAATGAAATTCCATACATCTTTCAGTCTATTAGGGATATTTACTTCCTTTTGTAGCTTATTCACCAGCTTCTTTTATGTTTATTGTACATAAAATATAAACAAACATGCAACAATTTCAAAGATTTTTCTGAGTTACAGTTCATATAAGGGGCGGCAGTAGCCTGGTGGTTAGAAGCGTTGGGCCAGTACCGAAAGGTTGCTGAATCGAATCCCTGAGCTGACAAGGTAAAAATCTGTCGTCTGCCCCTGAACAATGCAGTTAACCCACTGTTCCCCGGAAGGCCATCATTGGCCATCAAGAATTGTTTCTTTAACTTACTTGCCTAGTTAAATAAAGTTAAATCTAATTTAAAAAAAATATATATATAATAAGGACATCAGTCAATTGAAATGAATTAGGCCCTAACCTGTAGATTGCACGTGACTGGGCAAGGGGTGCAGCCACTAGGTGGGCCTTGGAAGGCATAGGCCCACCCACTTGGCAGCCAGACCCACCTCAGGTCCTGGGCTGACGTTGTTCCACGTGGTCTACGATTGTGAGGCCGGTTGGACGTACTGCCAAATACTCTAACACGACGTTGGAGGCAGCTTATGGTAGAGGGACGCTGTGTTCTACTCCCTTCACAGAACAGCGCAAACTGGCTTTAACCAGAATAGAAAGAGGAGTGGGAGGCCCCGGTGCACAACTGGGCAAGAGGACAAGTACATTAGTGTCTAGTTTGAGAAACAGATGTCTCACAAGTCTCAACTGGCAGCTTAATTAAATAGTACACGCAAAACAACAGTCTCAACGTCAACACTGTGAAGAGGTGACTCGGGATGCTGGCCTTCTAGACACTATTCTGGTTAGTGCCAGTTTGCGCTGTTCTGTGAAGGGAGTAAAGTACACAGCGTTGTACGAGATCTTCAGCCGTTTCCAGCTACAATAGTCATTTACAACATTAACAATGTCTACACTGTATTTCTGATCAATTTGACATTATTTGAATGGACAAAAATATGTGCTTTTCTTTCAAAAACAAGGACATTTGTAAATGACTCCAATCTTTAGAATTTATTCATTTATTTCACCACTAATGGTAGTGTATTTATTTGTATTATTATTAAAATAAACCTTTATTTAACTTCCTTAGCAATTACTGGTTTATTGTCCTGAATTTCAGATGACTGACGTGCCCAAGAAAACTGCTTGTAAACTGCCCAGAAGCTAGGATATGCATATACTAGATAGCATTGGATAGAAAACACTCTGAAGTTTCTAAAACTGTTAAAATAATGTCTGTGACTATAACAGAACTGATATGGCACGAAATCCATCCGGAATGTTTATTTTTTGAAGGTGACAGGTTTTTTCAGTGCTGCCTATGGGATATACAAATAGATAGGACCCAGATTGCATTCCTATGGCTTCCACTAGATGTCAACAGTCTTTAGAATATGTTTCAGGTATTTGTAGTTTTTCCAAGGTGTCCCCCATTAGAAAAGTAGTCATGTTGCGTGCATCAACGAGAGTGCGCTCTTCGTTTTTTTATCTCCGCTAATTAAACACACTATTCTCTGTCTTAAATATGATTGTTTATTTACGATATTAGAATACCTGAGGATTAATTAGAACATCGTTTGACTTGTTTTGGACGAACTTTACTGGTAACTTTTTGGAATTCGTTGTGTGCATGTTGAACGAGTGATTACTGAATCAAGCGCGCCATCTAAACTGACATTTTTGGATATGATGAAGGACTTTATCTGAACAAAACGACCATTCATTGTGTAGCTGGACCCTTGGGATTGCAATCAGATGAAGATCTTCAAGAGGTAAGTGATTTATTTAATTGCTGTCTGTGATTTTGTGACGCCTGTGGCTGTTTAAAAAGTATTTTGACGTGGGGCGCTGTCCTCAGATAATCGGCATGGTATGCTTTCTCCGTAAAGCCTTTTTCAAATCTGACAACGCAGTTGGATTAACAAGAAGCTTTTTAAATGATGTAAGACACTTGTATTTTCATGAATGTTTAATATTACGATTTTTGTATTTTTGAATTTCGCGCTCTGCAATTTCACCGGATGTTGTCGTAGGTGTCCGCTAGCGTTTGGACAATGCGCGCCAAACAGGTTAACTAGGCAAGTCAGTTAGGAACAAATTCTTAATTTCAGTGACGGCCTAGGAACAGTGGGTTAACTGCCTTATTCAGGGGCAGAAACGACAGATTTTTACATTGTCAGCTCGGATATTCGATCTTGCAACCTTTCGGTTGCTCTAACCACTAAGACTACCTGTCACCCGGTATGGCCCAGAAGAGGACTGGACTGGTCACACATCTGAGCCTGGTTCCTCTCTAGGTTTTCTTCCTAGGTTACTTCCTAGGGTCCTGCTTTCTAGAGAATTTTTTTTGGCCCACTGTGCTTCTACATCTGCATTGCTTGCTCTTTGGGGATTTTAGGCTGGGTTTCTGTAAAGGACTTTGTGACAATCTGATGTAAAAGGGCTTCATAAAATACATTTTGATTGACATGTATATCACACCAACTGACTGGTTCTTCTGATGTTTACACAGGATACCATGTAGAGACATTCTCTACATCCAGAAGACAACAGCAGGAAGATCAGAGAGCTAAGAGGTCTCATCACTGCCCACATTGTGAAGAGATTTTTCCCAATTTCTATCAAAAGCTAAAATACACCTAAAATACACCACAGGAGAGAAGCCCTACTCCTGCTCTGGCTGTGGAAAATGCTTTCAAAACATCAAACTCAGCTAAAAGTTCATAAGAGAACACACACAGGAGAGAGCCTTTTTCCTGCCCTGACTGTGGAACTCGGTTCTCTAAACTAGACCACTTAAAATCACATGAACGTATACATACAGGGGAGAAGCCATACTCCTGCTCTGACTGTGTAAAATATTTTCAGAACATCAACTCAGCTAAAGGTTCATCAGAGAACACAAACAGGAGGAGAAGCCCTTACTCCTGCTCTGACTGTGAAAAAGGCTTCAACAACGTCAACTGATCTAAAAAGTTCATCAGAGAACACACACGGGAGAAGCCTTTTTCTTGCCCTGACTGTGGAACTAGGTTCTCTAAACTTTCCATCTTAAAATCACATGAACGTATACACACAGGAGAGAAGCCTTACTTCTGCTCTGACTGTGTAAATGCTTCAAAACATCAACTCAGCTAAAAGTTCCATCAGAGAACACACACAGGAGAGAAGCCTATCCTGCTCTGACTGTGGAAACTGCTTCACAACGTCAACTGATAAAAAGTTCATCAGAGACACACACAGGGAGAGAAGCCTAATCCTGCCCTGACTGTGGAACTAGGTTCTATAAACTTGACCACTTAAAATCACATGAACGTATACATACAGGGGAGAAGCCATACTCTGCTCTGACTGTGGGAATGCTTCAAAACATCAAGGAGCTAAAGTTCATCAGAGAACAACACACAGGAGAGAAGCCTTATTCCTGCTCATACTGTGGAAAAAGTTTAAAAACATCAAATGAGCTAAAAGTTCATCAGAGAACACACACAGGACAGAAGCCTTTCTTCGCCCTGACTGTGGAACTAGTTTCTCTCAACTTTCCTACTTAAATCACATGAACGTATACATACAGGGGAGAAGGCATACTCCTGCTCTGACTGTGGAAAATGTTTATAAAACAGCAACTGAGCTAAAAACTTCACCAGAGAAACACACAGGAGAGAAGCCTTACTTCTGCTCTGACTGTGGAACTAGTTTCTCTCATCTTTCCAACTTAAATAGACATGAGCGTATACACACAGGAAGAAGACTTACTTTTGCTCTGACTGTGTAAAATGCTTCAAACATCAACTCAGCTAAAAGTTCATCAGAGAACACACACAGGAGAGAAGCCTTTCTTCTGCCCTGACTGTGGAATAGTTTCTCTCACCTTTCCTACTTAAAATCACATGAACGTTTACATACAGGGGAGAAGGCATACTCCTGCCCTGACTGTGGAAAATGTTATAAAACAGCAAACTGAGCTAAAACTTCACAGAGAACACACACAGGAGAGAAGCCTTACTTCTGCTCTGACTGTGTAAAATGCTCTTCAAAACATCAACTCAGCTAAAAGTCATAAGAAGAACACACACAGGGAGAAAAAAAGTTCATCAAGAGAACACAGGCATGAGAGAAGCCTGCTTACGTCTGCTCTGACTTTTGGGTGAGTTTTTCTCACCATAGCAACTTAACACACCAATGTTTAGACACGGGAGAAGCCTTACTCCTGCTCTGTGGAGGGGTGAGTGTTAAGTCAAACGTCTGCCAAAGGCTGCGTGTTTGAATCTCATCAAGGAGGACTTTAGCAATTTAGCTAATTAGCAACTTTGCAACTTTAACTATTTTTTAGCTATGTTAGCATGTTAGCTTAGCATGCAACTACTTAGCATGTTTGCTAACCTTTCCCCTAAACCCATTTAACTCTACCTTAAACCCCTCACCCCTAACCTAGCTAACGTTAGCAACAACAAATTGGAATTCGTAAGAAATCATACATATTACAAGTTTGTAACATATTGTATGAATAGCAATGCGTAACATAACATATGATTGTAATTCTTTAACATCTGATACGTCCTAACAAGTCGTATTATACTGAACAACAATCTAACGCACAATTTCAAAGATTAACCGTTTGTATAAGGATATCAATCAATTGAAATAAATGAGGCCCTAATCTATGGATTTCACATGAACTGGGCAGGGGCTCAGGCTTGGTGGGATTTGGGAGGGCATAGGCCCACTTGGGAGCAAGGCCCAGCCATATCAGCATGAAGTTTTTCCCCACAAAAGGTCTTTATTACAGACATAAATACTACTCAGCCCTCCCAGACAATCGTGCAGGTGAAGAGAATCCTGGGCTGCCCGTGGATACATGTAGTTGTGAGGCCGGTTGGATGTACTGCCAATTCTCTAAAAGGACTTTAAGACGTGTCTTATGGTAGAGATAATAAATATTGAGTTCTCTGGCAACAGCTTCTGGTGGACATTCCTGCATTCATCATGACAATTGCACATTCCCTAAACTTGAGACAAATGTGACATTGTGTTGTGTGGCTTTTATTGTCCCCAGCAGCCAAGGTGCACCTGTGTAATGATAATGCTGTTTTATCAGCA